>NC_068921.1:58651202-58954232 GCF_023091745.1 Budorcas taxicolor | reverse complement strand
TGGGAGAAAATAATAGCAAATGAAGCAATTCAAAAAGAATTAATCTCAAAAATATACAAGCAACTCCTGCAGCTCAATTCCAAAAAAATAAATGACCCAATCAAAAAATGGGCCAAAGAAATAGACATTTCTCCAAAGAAGACATACAGATGGCTAACAAACACATGAAAAGATGCTCCACATCACTCATTATCAGAGAAAGGCAAATCAAAACCACATGAGGTACCATCTCACACTGGTCAGAATGGCTGCTATCCAAAAGTCTACAAACAATAAATGCTGGAGATGGTATGGAGAAAAGGGAACCCTCTTACATTGTTGGTGGGAATGCAAACTAGTACAGCCACTATGGAGAACAGTGTGGAGATTCCTTAAAAAACTGGAAATAGAATTGCCATATGACCCAGCAATCCCACTGCTGGGCATACACACTGAGGAAACCAGAATTGAAAGAGACACATGTACCCCAATGTTCATCGCAGCACTGTTTACAATAGCTAGGACATGGAAGCAACCTAGGTGTCCATCAGCAGATGAATGGATCAGAAAGCTGTGGTACATATACACAATGGAATATTACTCAGCTATTAAAAATAATGCATTTAAATCTAATGAGGTGGATGAAACTGGAGCCTATTATACAGAGTGAAGTACATCAGAAAGAAAAACAGCAATACAGTATACTAACACATATATATGGAATTTAGAAAGATGGTAACAATGACCCTATATGCGAGACAGCAAAAGAGACACAGATGTAAAGAAAAAACTGTTGGACTCTGTGGGAGAAGGTGAGGGTGGGATGATTTGAGAGAAAAGCATTGAAACATATATATTACCATATATGAAATAGATCACCAGTCCAAGTATGATGCATGAATCAGGGCACTCCAAACCGGTGCACTGGGACAACCTTGAGGGATGGGATGGGGAGGTAGGTGGGAGGGGGATTCAGGATGGGGGACACATGTACACCCATGCCTGATTCATGTCAAGGTATGGCAAAACCACTACAACATTGTAAAGTAATTACCTCCATAAATTAATTGGGAAAAAAATAAAGATCATGTCACCAGTGTCAACTACAAATGGGCACTTACCAGGAGCATTGCCAATGCCCTGCTTATTTAACTTATATGCAGAGTACATCATGAGAAACATTGGACTGGAAGAAACACAAGCTGGAATCAAGATTGCCACCAGAAATATCAATAACCTCAGATATGTAGATGACACCACCCTTATGGCAGAAAGTGAAGAGGAACTGAAAATCCTCTTGATAAAAGTGAAAGAGGAGAGTGAAAAAGTTGGCTTAAAGCTCAACATTCAGAAAACGAAGATCATGGCCTCTGGTCCCATCACTTCATGGGAAATAGATGGGGAAACAGTGGAAACAGTGTCAGACTTTATTTTTTGGGGGCTCCAAAATCACTGCAGATGGTGACTGCAGCCATGAAATTAAAAGACGCTTACTCCTTGGAAGAAAAGTTATGAGCAACCTAGATAGCATATTCAAAAGCAGAGACATTACTTTGCCGACTAAGGTCCGTCTAGTCAAGGCTATGGTTTTTCCAGTAGTCATGGATGGATGTGAGAGTTGGACTGTGAAGAAGGCTGAGCACTGAAGAATTGGTGGTTTTGAGCTGTGGTGTTGGAGAAGACTCTTGAGAGTCCCTTGGACTGCAAGGAGATCCAACCAGTCCATTCTGATGGAGATCAACCCTGGGATTTCTTTGGAAGGAATGATGCTAAAGCTGAAGCTCCAGTACTTTGGCCACCTGATGTGAAGAGTTGACTCATTGGAAAAGACTTTGATGCTGGGAGGGATTGGGGGCAGGAGGAGAAGGGGACGACCGAGGATGAGATGGCTGGATGGCATCACTGATTCGATGGACATGAATCTGAGTGAACTCTGGGAGTTGGCGATGGACAGGGAGGCCTGGCAGGCTGTGATTCAGGGGGTCGCAAAAAGTCGGACATGACTGAGCAAATGAACTGAACTGAAACAGAAAAGACATTTGACATGTGCCTCTACAGAGATTGCAACCCATGCTGATATAACTGTTGACCCTTAACAACCCCTGAGGGAGTTGAGTGGAATGAGGCACTTTGTGCTCCAGGGAATCTGATGCGACAGGTCTTTAGATAGTTGGATATTTTTAGGAACAGATTTTATGATCTCAATCCTCCTCACATCTCAATCTCCTCATATGTATAGAAGCACTGAATCCCTTCATGGTGACATCAGATCCTCATGACTAACAAAAGCCTTTTGTAAAATGAGTGTTTCATGGCATTGAACTCCCCCTTCACCAAAACCTTATATATTGACCTTCCCCCAGTGCTGCTTTGGAGCAGTCTCTCAGAGCTATGCAAGATGTTGCCTCCTGGGCAGCAGTCCTCATTCTACCCCAAATAACTTAATTCGCAAAATAAATAAATAAATAAATAAATAAATAAATTCCTCCAAGCTAGGCATCAACAGTATGTGAACAGAGAACTTTCAGATGTTCAAGCTGGATTTGAAAGGCAGAGAAACCAGAATTCAAATTGCCAACATCCATTGGCTCATAGAAAAAGCAAGACAATTCCAGAAAAACAAGTACTTCTGCTTCATTGACTATGCCAAAGCCTTTGACTATATGGATCACATCAAACTGTAGAAAATTCTTCAAGAGATGGGAACACCAGACCACATTACCTGCCTCCTGAGAAATCTGTATGCAGGTTAAGAAGCAACAGTTAGAACCAGACATGGAAAATGGACTGGTTTCAAATAGTAAAAAGAGTATATCAAGGCTCTTTATTGTCACCCTGCCTATTTAACTTACATGCAGAGTCAGTTCAGTTCAGTCGCTCAGTCGTGTCCGACTTTTTGCGACCTCATGAATCTCAGCACACCAGGCCTCCCTGTCCATCACCAACTCCCGGAGTTCACTCAGACTCACGTCCATAGAGTCAGTGATGCCATCTAGCCATCTCATCCTCTGTTGTCCCCTTCTCCTCCCGTCTCCAATCCCTCCAAGCATCAGAGTCTTTTCCAATGAGTCAACTCTTCGCATGAGGTGGCCAAAGTACTGGAGTTTCAGCTTTAGCATCATTCTTCCAAAGCAATCCCAGGGCTACATGCAGAGTGCATCATACCAAATGCTGGGCTGGATGAAGCACAAGCTATCAAAATAGCCAAGAGAAATATCAATAACCTTAGATATGCAGATGACCACTTTTATAGCAGAAAGCAAAGAGAACTAAAGAGTTTCTTGATGAAAGTGAAAGAGGAAAGTGAAAAGCTGACAAAGTAATGTTTGTGCTTTTTAATATGCTGTTTAGGTTAGTCATAACTTTTCTTCCAAGGAGTAAGTGTCTTTTAATTTCCAACCTAACAAGTGTATTTTAAGGACCAATCTAAACAGCATATTAAAAAGTAGAGACATTACTTTGTTGACAAAGTTCCATCACAAAGCTATATTTCCAGTAGTCATGTATGTATGTGAGAGTTGTACCATAAAGAAAGCTGAGCACTCAATATTGATGCTTTTGAACTGCAGTGTTACAAGACTCTGAAGATTTCCTTGGACATCAAGGAGATCCAACCAGTCAACCCTAAAGGAAATCAGTCCTGAATATTCATTGGAAGTACTGATACTGAAACTCCAATACTTTGGCCACCTGATGCAAAGAACTGACTCATTTGTAAAGATCCTGATGATAGGCAAGATTGAAGGCAGGAGGAGAAGGGGATGAGAGAAAATGTGATGGTTGGATGGCATCACTGACTCAATGGACATGAGTTTGAACAAGTTCCAGGAGTTGGTGATGGAGAGGGAAACCCGGCATGGTGCAGTCCATGGGGTTGCAAAGAGTCAGACACACAACTGAGTGACTGTACTGAAATGAGAGTTTTGAAAGAACCTGGGGAAGTTTTATAAAGAGAAAGGAACAGACACGCTTTCTAAAGAAGCAGAAGGCTTGGGAAGTCTTCTGAGATCAATACAATTGGACATAGATGGTGGCCACCCAGTCTAGGCCTTGGTGAAAGAAAGTGAAATTGAAGTCACTCAGTCATATCCAACTCTTTCCCACCCCATGAATTGTAGCCTACCAGGCTTCTCTGTCCATGGGATTTTCCAGGCAAGAATACTGTAGTGGGTTGCCATTTCCTTCTCCAGGAGATCTTCCTGATCCAGGGACTGAACCCAGGTCTCCCGCATTGTTGGCAGACGCTTTACCATCTGAACCACCAGGGAAATCCTGCTTTAGTAAAATGTTGATTTTATTCTCTGTGATTGGACACCATTGAAGGATCTGAATGAGGACTAATGACCTAATAATAGGCTGATTTAAAAACTAAATTTATTGAAAGTAGTGCTTGAAAAAACACTGTTTTTTTAATCTTAGCTCATCTTTATTTATATAAAGTTCTTTGTTATGGCATTTTAATAATCTATGGTATTTTAACTGGAAAATCAGGTGTTAACAGTTTCTATTTAAAGTTTCCAATCTTTCATTTTTAGCATAATAGAATAATTTATTGTTTTTATTATTTTGATAAATATGCCATGTAGATTGAAAATAACACTTATTCTAAAAACAAGCTCACATAAAAAAAAAAGTGTGTGTTTATATACACTGAATATATTATAAAAAGGCAGGATTAAACATTGCATAGTGATTACCTCAATGAGAGGAAGTGACTAAATTAAGTAAGGATAAAAGTAATAATTTTAATACTAAAATAATATTTGATTTTGTATAATTATAAATATATTTTCTATGCTATATCTTAATGTAATATATTCATATTTGCATTTTTATATAGAACCCTGTAAGTATGTTGCCATCCTTGTTTTCATTCTCCTTTCTTACATGGTAATGTGTACACAAGACACAATCAATAAAGTGATACAAAACAAATAAAAAAAAATCTACAGCTCTCCAAGACAATAATCACCTAATAAAAATCAATCTTTTCAAAATTACCCATATACATACATTTTATATAATTTAAAATCTAACTTGATATTATGCATTTTTACTTAATATTATAATCATTTTTCAAATTTTATATGATTTTTAAAATATATGTTATTTGTGTGAAAAACATTGAAAATATTAATTTTATTAGGAGAGTTTGCTTTGGATATTGTTATTTGAATATTGTTTTATAATCATAAATATTATTTTTCAATAATTAAAAGACCTTTGAGTGCTGTTTATTCTCTCTTAATAATAAATAATTTAAATAAATGTCAATTTTATGTTTTGTATATAATTATCACCTTTCATTTATCTTTGTCAGTTGTGTCTAAACCAGTATCTGCATTGCCTGGCTGGAAAGGTGTCTTCCATATACCTGCTAAATGAAAGAATCAATGAATGAAGATAGTGTACGTATCTGTATTTTTCTATGAAATGCCATTGGATTATCTCTTGAAACCTAAATGGAATTTCTTATATCACTGACATTCTCACCCAAGAATTTAACCTTATAGAGCATTACTTTAAAAGTACTGTAGTATATACTTACTTTGAAGCTTGACAGTTCTATATTGACATGTTTCAGATCAACCAATATAAACAAAAATATCGATAATATGTGATTATATTGTTGCATTGATAATGATGATGACTTGCACATTCTTTCTATCTGAGAATCTTAAAAATATATTTATTATACAATATCACTGATCTTTGAGGTAGACAAGGATAATTTAATAAAATATTTCTTAGAACATCTTCTGTACACTTGATTTCCATGCACAAAAAGACTGCTTTTAATTTGCAACCCAAGATATGTCTTTGATTGGACTGTAATTTGCATTCAGGAATTCCATTATAGATATCTATGATAAACATGGTTGTTTCTAAAATGTTTGAAGGTTATAGAAATAAGTTCAATAAAGAAAGGCTTAAGAAAGTACTTCTAACATGGTTATTTTAAAACTGGAATGACTACAGGCTGAAGGTAAAACTCATTCAAATATACTGAACAATATTTTCATCAATGAAGTGAATAGCTTTGTCCTTTAGAAAATCAGAGGACAAAAAAGTGAATTCAATTTAAGAACACTATACAAATTTTCCATTTAGTCTGAGTTGTTTAATGTTTGAGTTTGTTGAGCCTGCAACCTTGAAAAATATGTAATAAGGAAAACTCCAAAAATATGTTTTTATCTCTGATGAATTATGTGTAAACAAGAAATAGAATAAAATGGATTACAAGGTTCTTTTCCATTTTAAAATTCTATGCTTCCTGTTCAGATTAAAAATGTCATAATTATAAATCTCTTTTTTTCTTCTTTTTTAAAAAATGCATTTAACTGGAGGGTAATTGCTTTACAGTTTGTGTTGGGCTATTCCATACATCAACATGAATCAACCATAGGTATATATACGTATCCTCTTGCACTTCCCTCCCATCTCCAACCTCATCTTACCCTCTAGATTGTCACAGAACACTGGATTGAGTTTCCTGTGTTGTATAGCAAATTCTCACTGGCTATCTGTTTCACATATACTGATGTATATGTTTCAATGCTGCTCTCTCAATTTCTCACACCCTCTCCTTCCCCCACTGTGTCCAGAATCTGTATTCTGTCTGCATCTCTATCACTGCCCTACAAATAAGTTCATCAGTACCATTTTTCTAGATTCCATATATATGCCTTAATACATGATATTAGCTTTTCTCTTTCTGACTTACTTCATGGTGTATAGCAGGCTCTAGGTTCATCCACCTCACTAGAACTGACCCCAATGGCTAAGTAATATGCCATCGTATATATGTACCACAACTTCTTTATCCGTTCATCTGGGCATCTAGGTTGTTTCCTTGTCCTGTCTGTCGTAAATATTGCTGCAATAAACATCGGAGTACACGTGTCTTTTCCAATTCTGATTTCCTCAAGGTGTATGCCTAGTACTGGGGTTGCTGGGTCATATGGTAGCTTTATTCCTAAATTTTTAAGAAATCTCCTTACTCTTCTCCATAGTGGCTGTATCAATTTACTTTCCCAGAAACAGTGCAAGATGGTTCCCTTTTCTCCACGTCCTCTCCAGCATTTATTGTTTGTATTTTTTGGTGATGCCCCATTCTGATGGGTATAGGTGATACTTGATTATAGTTGTTGTTGTTTTTTTTAATTTTTATTTTTACTATATTTTACTTTAAAATACTGTATTGGTTTTGCCATACATTGACATGAATCCACCACGGGTGTACATGCATTTCCAAACATGAACCCCCCCCCCCCCACCTCCCTCCCCATAACATCTCTCTGGGTCATCCCCATGCACCAGCCCCAAGCATGCTGTATCCTGCATCAGACATAGACTGGCGATTCGATTCTTACATGATAGTATACATGGTACAATGCCATTCTCCCAAATCATCCCACCCTCTCCCTCTCCCTCTGAGTCCAAAAGTCCGCTATACATATCTGTGTCTTTTTTGCTGTCTTGCATATAGGGTCATCATTGCCATCTTTCTAAATTCCATATATATGTGTTAGTATACTGTATTGGTGTTTTTCTTTCTGGCTTACTTCACTCTGTATAATCGGCTCCAGTTTCATCCATCTCATCAGAACTGATTCAAATGAATTCTTTTTAACGGCTGAGTAATACTCCATTGTGTATATGTACCACAGCTTTCTGATCCATTCATCTGCTGATGGACATCTAGGTTGTTCCCATGTCCTGGCTATTATAAACAGTGCTGCGATGAACATTGGGGTACATGTGTCTCTTTCAATTCTGGTTTCCTCGGTGTGTATGCCCAGCAGTGGGATTTGTATTTATCTAATAATAAGTGATGTTGAACATTTTTTCATCTGTTTATCAGCCATTTGTGTGTCTCCTTTGGAGGAATGTCTGTTTAGGTCTTCTGAACATTTTTGATTGGGTTGTTTGATTTTTTGTTACTGACCTGCCTGAGCTCCTTGTATATTTTGGAGGTTTATCCTTTGTCAATTGCTTCATTTGCAATTATTTTCTCCCATTCTGAGGGTTGTCTTTTAATCTTATTTATAGTTTCTTACAGAGAAGACAATGGTACCCCACTCAAGTATTCTGGCCTGGAAAATCCCATGGATGGAGGAGCCTAGTGGGCTGCAGTCCATGGGGTCGCTAAGAGTCAGACATGCATAAGCGATGTCACTTTCACTTTCCACTTTTATGCACTGGAGAAGGAAATAGCAACCCACTCCAGTGTTCTTGCCTGGAGAATCCCAGGGACTGGGGAGCCTGGTGGGCTGCAGTCTCTGGGGTCCCACAGAGTCGGAGACAACTGAAGCAACTTAACAGCAGCAGCATAGTTTCTTAGAGATCAATCCTGAATATTCATTGGATGGACTGATATTGAAGCTGAAGCTCCAATACTTTGGTCACCTGATGTGAAGAACTGACTCATTTGAAGACTCTGATGGTGGGAAAGATTGAGGGTAGGAGAAGAAGAGGATGACAGAGGATAAGATGGTTGGACGGCATCACTGACTCAATAGACATGAGTTTGACTTGGCTCCGGGAGTTGGTGATGGACAGGGAAGTCTGGCGTACTGCAGTCCATGGTGTCGCAAAGAGTTGGTCATGACTGAGGGACCCAACTAAACTGAACTGATAGTTTCCTTTGTTGTGTAAAATCTCTTAAATTTAATTAGATCCCTTTTGTTTATTTTTGGTTTTATTTGCATTACCCTAGATGGTGGGTCATAGAGGATTTTGCTGTGAGTTATGTCAAAGAGCATTCTGCATATATTTTCCTCTAAGGGTTTCTGGTTTTATATTTAGGTCTTTAATACATTTTGAGTTTATCTTTGTATATGCTGTTAAGAATTGTTCTAATTTCATTCTTTTATGAATAGCTGTCTAGTTTTCCCCGTACCACTTATTGAAAAGACTGTCTTTTCTCCATTGTATATTCTTGCCTTCATTGTCAAAGATAAGGTGCCCATAAATGCATGAGTTTTTCTCTGGGATTTCCATTTTGTTCTATTGGTCCATATTTCTGTTTCTTTGCCAGTACCATACTGTCTTGACTGCTGTAGCTTTATACTATAGTTTGAAGTCAGGAAAGTTGATTCCTCCAGCTCGTTTCTTCTTTCTCAAGATTATTTTGGCCATTCAGCTTCTTTTGTGATTCCATATGAACTGTGAAATCTTTTATTCTAGTTCTGTGAAAAATGCCATTGGTAACTTGATTGGGATTGCATTGAATCTGTAGATTTCTTTGGGTAGTATAGTCATTTTCATAATTTTAATTTTTCCAACCCAGGAATATCATGTATCTCTCCATCTGATAACCATGTTTCTTTACTATAGATTTTAAAATAATCTTTTACTATTTTTCTAAAATGTAGCAAATGCCAAATCAAATGCATGTATGCACAATAGCAAAACATGTTATTAGACATTTATATTTATTTGTAATCCTGCATTATTTAATTATAAGAAATGCTGTTTTGGATAACAGGACTTTTCAGTACACATTTATAAATATATACATTCATATAGAAACATTTTAAGCATTACATGGTTTTCATTGTGTATGTATATTGACTTTACCTAAGCAGAAAAGACCTCCAAGAGTCAATAATAAGAAATAGATATCTGCTTTAATACCATAAGAAAACCACATGGTATAAAGACATTTTGTTTCTCCTTTTAATGTATATAGTAAAACTTTACCTTATAAGTGCATCATCCCCAATAATGTAGGTACTTTGAGGATTTCTATAAAATTAATGATTTCATTGACTGAATACTTCAATGTGACATCTTTGAATTCTTTTTTTCCATGCAGTAGTATAATTGCTAGGATAAATGGAGGGCTTAACAGTTCTTTTCTTAATTCTATTAAACTGAAAATTGGAAGGCTTTGTATGGTTATTCAGCACACAATGACATTTTTTTTATTACATTGTCATCAGATTCCTCCTATGAACTAATTAGGCTCACATTATTCTTGCATTCAAAAATAACTGTTTGATAAAAGAGTATAGAATTCTACATTTTAGCCAGAATGTTCTGAACATTTTGACTTCTTTTTGTGGGGATAAATGTCCTTTTCAATATAAAGATAGTAAAAGTACATCTTAATAGAGACACACATACACATTCACAGTGACAGAGAGATGAGTGACATGAAAGGAAGTAAACTGTTTCCGTTTGCAGCAGATATGGTATGATATGTAAAAAAATAAATAAATAAAAAATAAAAATTCCATCACAAAAGGTAACAAATTCAGTAGTTTGCAGGATATAAAATCAGAAGTCAGTTGTATTTATTACTACTATACAAACAATAAACAGAGAATTTTTAAAAATAATTCTATTTACAATTGCATTGAATGGAATAAATACCAAGGAATAAATTTAATTGATGAAAAGACTTGTACATGGAAAACTATAATACAGCAATGAAAGAAACTGAGGAAAATGGAACTAAAAGATATTCTGTGCTCATGGACTGAATGAATTAATATTGTTAAAATATGCATACTACCCAAATGAATGCAATCCACTCAAAATCCCAATGCATGCATGGTCAATTCACTTACAACAAAGGAGCCAAGAATATACAATGGGGTGTTTATTCTCTTTTCAATAAATGGTGAAGAGGAAACTAGACAGCCAAAAGAATCAATCTGGATCCATATCTTATAGACTCACAAAAATCAACTCAAAATGGATTCAATGTCTTGAATTTAAGATCTGAAACTGTAAAACTTCAAGGAGAAATCATAAAGGGTAAGCTCCTTGACACTGATCTTGCCAATAATGCACTGAATGTGACATCAAAAAGCAAAAATAAACAAGTAGGACTATAGCAAATTAAAAGTTTCAGCACAGCAAAGGGAATCATCAACAAAATGACAAGGAAACCCATGGAATATAAGAAAGTATTTGTAACTCATATATATGATAAGGAGTTAAGGTCCAGAAAAATAAGCAACTCATATAACCCATAGCAATAAAAAGACAGTGCAATTTACTATTTTTTTCCACAGAAATATACAAATGACCAACAGGCACATGAAAAGCTATCCAGAATCACTACTCAAGAAAATGAAAATCAAAACCAAAATGAGGTATCCCCTCACAACTATTAGAATGGCTATTAGCAAAAAGATAAGAGAGAACAAGTGTTGTTAATGAGGAAGTAGAGAAAAAGGAACTCTTTTGCATTCATGGGAGGAATATAGATGGGTGCAACTACTATGAAAATAGTATGGAGCTTCCTCAGACAATGAAAATAGATCTACCATATGATCCAGCAATGTGCCTTCTGGAACTGTTTCCCAAGAAAATGAAAACAGGGTCTTGCAGAGATACTTGTACTGTCATGCTAACTTCAATGTTATTCAAAATAGCCAAGATATGCCAACAACCTAAGTGTGCATCAACAGATAAATGAATAAGGATGCAGTGCATATATGTATATATATATATATATATATATATATATATATATATATATATATATAATATAATCTATCCCATGAAATTATACACTATATAATATATATAATATATCCTATGAGATGAGCCATGAGAAAGGACATCCTGCTGTTTATGACAAGAATACAACTTAAGAGCATTGAAATATAAGTAAGCTAAATAAGAGAAAGACAAATGCTGCAGGGTATCACTTATATATGGAACCTAAAAAAAACAAATTTGTAGGTACAAAGAGTAGAATGGTTGTTACCAGGTGCTGGAGGGTGGGAGACAAGAGAACTTGATCAAAGAATACAAACTTCCAGGTATAAGTTCTCAGCATCTAATAGTGATTACAGTTAATAACACTCTATTGTATACCTGAAAATACATTATTCTCTCTACTGCTCAGAGAATAGACCTTAAGTTTTCTCACCACATAAAGAACTGGTGATTATGTGATAGGATAGAGGTGTTAGCTAACTCTATGGTGGTAATCATTTTGCATATATAAGTGTATCAAATCATCAAGTTTTATACCTTAAATTTATGGAATGTTATTTGTCAGCTGTATCTTTATAAACTGAAGAGAAAAACTCTGTACTTTAAGTGGTTATATTATGGGTTAAATGAGATAATGCATAAAAATATGCTTCATAAAATATATACTGATACAGATATTAAAAGTGTTAATATTATAATGGATCTCAACTTCCCACTATACTTTGATAGTTCTCTTTAAAAACAACATTTTGAATATTTTTACTGAAAACAAAATACCCATCTTTAGATATTTGGAAATAATCTGCTGAACTTGTTATTAAGAAAACTAACTTTATATCACTTTAAAAAATAATAAATGAATGATAAACTAGCTTCCAGACAGGCTGAGAGTGGAAAACTGTGATTATGGACATGACTGAAATACACAAATTCTACTATTTCCAGTTTCATTGACTATATGAAAAACAATGGGGGGACACCGGGTATCGGTCTTGGAAGCTTAAAGATAAATATACGTTTCACTGAGAGAGCCAAAGGTCCTGTGAAAATGAAAACCAGAATGGAACAGGGTTTAAGCCCCTTGTACAACAAGCATTTGGCTTTAGCAATATACAAAACATAAATACATACCACCTGGAAGATATTTGATGAAAATTCATTTTAGAGTGATATTTACATTCAGTAATAGTATGAAAAATTCTGTTAGGAAGAAGGAATTATAAAAATTTAACTCATTTAGACTCAAACTCAACATCTTAAATCTGACCCAAATTTACCCTTTCAAGCCTGCCTCCTACCTCTGAATCCTAAAAACATTGTGAATGAAGTCTGTGATTCTTTAACTATACTTTTATTTTTGCTACTTATTATATTCAGAAAGAAATGCCTTTTTAGTTCAACATTTCTCTACTAAAATTCAAATCTTAGAAGTCTGTCTTCTAAAATATAGAAAATGAAGAAAACATTATAATGGGAAGGAACATTAAAGTTTTCCTATTCAAATTCATAATAGAAATTAAGTAAATTTTCTATAAATGTAAGTCAGTAAATTGTATGAGGAAAAAAGCAATTTTAGGACACAAACCCTGCCATATTTGTTATTTTTTATTCTCACATTCTTTGGAAATTATCCATTTTATTGGTGACAAATTGTTTCCTTATTGATAGCTGAAACCCACAGAGAACTCTGACACCTAGCCAACTGCATATATACTTTTAATTTGATTAAAATTGATCATATTACATCAATTTCTAACTGTTTTATTAATTATGGGACCTATGTTCAGAATCAGAGCCTCTTCTGAACAAAATATTCTGATGTCTTATGTTGAATGTGTTATCTCAGCAGGGAATTCAAGAGAGAAAAGAGAAAGGAAAAGAGAAAGAAAAATGCACAAATAGAAAAGAGCACACATTCATATAGTTGACTATTGAGTGTGAAAGCCGAAGTTCCCCCCAAAACAATCCTTTTCAAACATTGGAAACCTTCAGACCTTTATGAGTCAGAGAAGCCAGGCCAGACTCAAGTGGGTCCACATGAATAGTCTTGGGATATCTGGGATGTTCTGGAATAACAGCATGGTGGACCTCACCATCATTCCTTGTTGAAAAATACTACTAATGCCTTTAGGAAAGAAAGTCGAATTGCTCAGTTAAACAGAGCATTGTCTTGCTGAATAGATTGTGACTCCAGTCCTCAAACAGAATTACACTGTGAATATGCAAGTTAGAAAAAGTCCAGCTGTGTGAATGTGACAAGATAGAATTTTGATGGAAATTCTTTGTCCTGATGTTTACATAGGTGGTTGAATTTACCACAGATGCAATGGCTGCAAGCAATATCATGGGATTTAGTGGGCTTCCCAGGTAGCTCAGATGGTAAAGAATCTACGTGCAATGAAGGAGACCAGGGTTCAATCCCTGAGCTTGGAAGATCCCCTGGAGAATGAAATGACATCCCATTCCAGTATTCTTGCCTGGATAATTTCATGGACAGTGGAACCTGGTGGGCTACAGTCCATGGGGTCACAATGAGTCAGAGATATTTAAGTGACTACCAGTGATCTAAAATAGATGATGTAGGAATCACATTCTAATAATGACACCGAAATTTCTGGTAATTTTCAGGAATATATTCCTGTTTTTCAGTATCTAGGATAGCTTACGGCTGTAATAGTTATTTAACAAACAAACAATTCTATAATATTAAATGCCTTGGGTGAGGAGAGTAGCTCCATTAATAACCCATAAATGAAAGTAGGTTTGAACTCTCACTCTAATACATGTTAGAATAAAAAATCTCTGACCATTTAGAGCCTAGTTGAGGTAGTGATTTGGTTTTTGTACAGAATTCACCTGTTATATCAATTGGTCTACTTGACTAAAAATATATTTGCTCTTCTTGTTGTCTTCAAGAGTCTAAAATATTAACATTCAAGATATTCAATGTATTTGAACCAAAAATGATGGGGAATTTTTCCAAAAAATTTGAAGCAGTAACATAAGATGAAATCCATTAGCTATTTCAAAAAGAAACACACAGGCACACAGATATCCTGGCTCTAGATCATTTGGGCAGTAGCTTAGGAAGGGGGAACATTATTTATGTTTTCTGAACTATTTATCTTGATGCTTCCTGGTGAAAACAACAACACATCCCAAACTAACTTACAAAGCACAGATGGGATTTTCCTCATAATTCTAGTTCATATATAAAACAAATCCTTTTGCTTCAGTCATCAGTATCCTTAAAGATTTTCAATAACAGACAAATACACTAATTGTTTTCAAGGGGAACATATGTTTGAAATGCAGTACATGGTTTTTGAGATGCTGTTAATCATTACAAATATCTCAAAATGGAATAGGATATCAGATTCTTTTCATATCCTAGAAATCATTGATTAGTTCAACAACTATTAGAAGTGAGAGCAATGTTGGATATGTAATTTTGCTTGGAATATCAAGAAATTAAAGTCAGAGTTTAAATAGTTCAGGAACATTTATGTGGATAAATGGTAACTAAAATGGGACTGGGTCTTATGTTTCTGACTAAGGTCTAAATACTAACCTGCTATAAATAATTTGTGTTTATTTCAGTTGAGTCTTATGATAATATACTAATTACTGCCTTCATGCAATAAATAGAAGTGAATTATAAATGTCATTTGGAGTAGGAAAATGGATTAAAAGTGAGTAAAATAGGACAAAGATGATACTTGAGTTAAAAGCCATATATATTAGCTTTTTATTACTTAATTAAAGAGACTTGAGACATTCCAGGGAAAGGAATCATACTGAGAAATTGCTACAGATCCCGACAAGAGTGATGGTCAATGGACCCAAAGAGAGAGATTTGGTTCTTCTCAGGATTCAGAGCACTGATGACAGAAAATACAAAAGAGAATTCTGATCATGAGTTTGAGGAAAAATAAAGGAAAAAAGTAATTTTCATTTAACTGAAAACAGCGCACAGTATTGTTCTCTCCCTTTTTTAAGAAAATAGTCTGAAACAGTATATAAAATTTTTCTGAATTTTAGAATCTAAGAATAATTAGAAATCATTGAATGGGGCTTAATGGGACTAGAATTTTGAGATCTCCCCTATTCACATTTTGAATTTCAGGTTCTTTCATACAAAATCATTTTCTGAAACTTTTGAAAGAATTTTATATCATCAAACATACACAAACTTCATGAAAACAGAAAATTAGTAACTGTGCTGTATCACTTTACCGCATATGTATCCATATATCCACATTCAGACCAAATGAAACTAAAGCAGCTTTCCTGTTTTTCTTCATGTTGGAACACTATTTAATATAAACTTCTGCAGAAAATAAATTCATAAAAAATACATATCTTTTAGTAAAAATGTATGACTAACTTGAACAATGTGGACATTTAATAAATATTTAAGAACATTAGTGTATTAATAGTTATGCTATATTCTTTATTAACTAAATAAATCTGCATGCATTTCATTAAATGTGAATATTATGCATATGTATATATCCATAAATATATGTATATATGAATACATGGAGTATTAAGAGAGGAGAGTGACCATCTGTGTCAGATATTGTTTAGAACCTGAGTAAGATGAATAAAGTGTCCAGTGAATTTGGGAAAGTAGAGATTTTGCCCTTGAAAATAACAAGCCAAATGAGGAGACTTTGGCTAGATTGGAGTAATGTAAAGAGAGAAGTTGTTGATGAAACATGGTTATACGTGGAATATGCCCTGAAAAGATGCATTTGAAAAATAGTGTGGTTGCTATATGGTAGTGAGTTATAAACATTTTGGTCTGTTTAGGATTATTTTACTGTCCTGTAGGAAAATATAAAGATATTTCTACTTCATTTTGGATTTATGACCCATTTTACCTGTTATTATTATTTTTTTCTTTGCGACTTCATATACATCTACTTAGTTATATGACATTAGACAGCTTCTTATTTTACAAAGGTGAATCCAATGAGGTAGATTGTTAAATCAGTAGTTTGTCTATAGCTTAAAATAAATTGTTTAATTGAGTTGATCTCTATGACAACTGCTCGTCATTAAGTTTTGTCAGCATTATTTAAGCTATTGGGTTAATGATAAGTAGCTAATAGAATAGACTGGTTAATGGGATTCTTGGTCACCCTTATCTGACTCATGGATATGTGGCTTTGTTATTTGAAATTACAGTTAAGCATCTGACATAATTGTTCCTTGACATACAATATAAACACAATAAAATCTGCTCATATATATAGATACTCAGTGATACTGTTCATCCTTGATAGGCATGTTTTCATCATCATTCATTTTATGAAATACATTTCATTTGGCACCAAATCACACAGTGTGGAGAGAAAAGGAAAGCATTTTAGTATACATATTAATGCACTCAGCAACAAAGAAAAAGTATGCAAATCAACAACACAATGCTATATTTTCCAGGAGGCACATATCTTCAGTCATTTAAATCCATTAGAAGTACCCTAAACATAATGATTTCATCTTATGCCTCTGTAAATTATGATGATTATAAGACACAGCAAAGATATATATTGTATATTCAAATAATTCCTACTATATTTATATTAAACACTAGATACTGTTTAGAATATATGACCTAGTTTTCAGACAGGTCAACTTTCTTCAATAGTGTCTATATGATACTGATACATCCACACTTAACAGTTTTAGTGGATTAACTGTGTATGACTAGACTTATAAGGTTAGGAATTGCAAGTGAGTAATATAAAAATTCTTATAAAATAATTATAGACAAAGGAGCTTTGATTGTAAAAGTTAACAAGCTGTTAATTATAAATTCTAAATGATTTTTTCCATCTGTGAGGTGATCTTTAATGTTGCTATTTGAAAGAAATAGATGCATCAAACACATTGTTTCTGTTATTTACACAGACTACATTCCTGCACTTTTCATTATTCCATTCACAATAATCAGGCTTTTATCCCATTTTGAAACTGCCTCCATTGAAACTGTTATCAGGTTCATAGCAACTTCACTAAGCCAGATCTGGTGACTAATTCTAAGCCCTCCATTTACTGGACTTTCAACTGTATTTGGCACTGTTTATACTTATGCATCCCTGGAGAAGGAAATGGCAACTCACTTCATTATTCTTGCCTGGAGAATCCCATGGCAGAAGAGCCTGGCAGGCTGTAGTCCTTGGGGTTGCAAAGGGTCAGACACAACTGAGCAACTAAACAACAACATACACACACATCACTTCTTTCTTCCTATAATTTACTTTACTTGGCCTATGGGGCACCATTGTATTCCTTTCTCCCAACGCCATCCCCTTTGCTAGTTCCTTTTCTTCCCTGCCTATACATTTCTGAGCTCCAAAGCTTGACTCTGATGTTTGTTCTGCAGATCTAACCATTTCCCTGAACTAGAAACTCACTTATCAAACTGTCTGCCTCTCTTCAAAATTTTAATATGTAGTGGTGTCAAAAATGGATTTTATCCAAAATAGAACTTTTGATCTCTCCCTCTAAGCTGTAAAAGACAAGGTATCTGAAAACAACGTCTGGTTAAATGTCATATACAAAGTACTGACAATGGAACCTGGAATACAGTATTCAAAGAAGAAACACTAAAGCAAATAAACACAAATGACAGAAAACAGAGACATGACCATTTAAATGCAGTAACAGTCATGTTTTGAAATAGTATGAAATCTATTTCAATCCACATATGTGGTGTGGAGGCAGGGTTCAAAATAACAAAATGATTGGCAATTGTCTCAGAGAATTTTTCTAAAATAAGATATACTTGAGTAAAAGATTCAGGAATTCATTGTGTAGAAGCTTACAGAATATTTGTATAAAAAAACTATTTAAATTATTTAAATAGGTTTTAAACTATTTAACTATTAAAAGTATTTAAATTAGCTCAACATTAAAAAAAAAAAAAACTAAGATCATGGCATCCGGTCCCATCACTAGATGGCAAATAGATGGGGAAAAAATGGAAACAGTGACAGAATTTATTTTCTTGGGCTCCAACACTGCTTCAGATTATGACTGCAGCCATGAAATTAAAAGACGCTTGCTCTTTGGAAGAAAAGCTATGACAAACCTAGACAGTGTATTAAAAAGCAGAGATATTACTTTGTTGACAAAGGTCTGTCTAGTCAAAGCTGTGGTTTTTCCAGTGGTCACATATGGATGTGAGAGTTGGACCATAAAGAATACTGAGCACTGAAGAAGTGATGCTTTTGAACTGTGGTGTTGGAGAAGACTCTTGAGAGTCCCTTGGACTGCAAGGAGATCCAACCGGTCCATCCTAAAGGAAATCAGTCCTGAATATTCATTGGAAGGACTGATGCTGAAGCTGAAGCTCCAATACTTTGGCCACTTGATGTGAGGAACTGACTCTTTAGAAAAGACCCTGGTGCTAGTAAAGATTGAAGGCAGGAGAAGAAAGGGACGATAGAGGATGAGATGATTGGATGGCATCACCAACTTAATGGACATAAGTTTGAGCAAGCTCTGGGAGTTGGTGATGGACCGGGAAGCATGGTGTTCGGCAGTACATGGGGTCGGAGAGAGTTGAACATGACTGAGTGACTGCGTGCTCAGTCACTTCAGCCGTGTCCGACTCTCTGTGACCCCATGGACCATGGCCTCTCAGGCTCCTCAGTCCATGAGATTCTCCAGGCAAGAATACTGGAGTGGGTTGCCAGTTCCTTCTCCAGTGATAAAGGGTGAAGTGAGTGGAGTCAAGTCGCTCAGTTGTGTCCGACTCTTTGCGACCCCATGGGCTGCAGCCTACCAGGCTCCTCTGTCCATGGGATTTCCCAGGCAAGAGTACTGGAGTGGGTTACTATTTCCTTCTCCAACTGAGTGACTGAACTGAATTTAAATTATATATCAGTATATATGTAAATAAGTCCATAGAATTTAAGCTATATTGAAAGTTTATAAGGGCTTTATGATAGAAACATTTCAGATATTATTAATGATGACTATGAACAGTATGGATTTCACTACAGACACAATTCTTCTACCCACTTGAAGCAAACCAGGTAAGCAGCATCTCTTTCACAAGGCAGACTTTGTAAAGACCAATTCCAGAGTCCTTTTACACAAATAATACAACCATGAGCTGATGACACAACAGCCTTCCCTCACAAGATATGTATTCAGATAGGCTATTTCAAATTCTTATGATATATCTCTGTACTTATGGGACTGCCACTGTATCTCCTTATATACATTTCATCTACTGAACAAGATCATAGTAGAGTAAAAGGGAAAACACATATATACATAACTGTGTGCTCAAGTCACGTCCAACTCTTTGTAATCCCATGGACTCTAGCCTGCCAGGCTCCTCTGTCCATTGGATTTCCCAGAAAAGAATAGCAGAGTGGGTTGTCGTTTCCTATTCCAGATACATAACTATACATATGCACAATATTATGAAATGGTATATAAAAAGTAAGGTGCAGTTTAATCTAGATTTGATATTGGATCTCTTCCAGTTTCATCAGAGATTTAATCAGATATGGCTGTTCCACTGTGAATATTCAGGAGAATGTTCTAATTTTCTGAGCTATTAAATGAGATGGGCAAATGCAGAAGAAAAATAACAAAAAAGAAAGATGAAGAAAACTCCTTGTATCTTTACTCAACTCTGTAACAAACAAGGAAGCATCACTCACTTCGAAAGTATTGCTCCTTGAAAACATTTTATGCTATTCCCCTTGTTAAGTTTATGGGAAATAATTAATGATTTCAAGCCCTTGGCCTGTGGATAAGAAGAAACAGCTATTCCTAACTTCAATTTAGGAAGAAGCAGCTGCACCTAGTCTCTTAGGATGTACACAGCACCTTGGAATCCATGGTAGCAGCCAAGCATTGTGTTTCTCTGGTTATTACACTTTTTTCTGATTTTTCATAAAGCTTAGGGTACTAATTTCAGGATATAGAATGTTCAGCCCTTGCAGATTTGAGGACAGTAGCCCTCCAACTGACAGTAATGTGTTCTCAAGTTTGAATATGTCTCTCTGCATCAGCATCTCCAGTAAATAATTTTTTGCCATCTGTTTTCCAACCACTGTGTGCATTTGATAGAGTAAGTGAAGCCGCAGGATTATTGCAATGACACACCACACCTCTTTGTCATCTTCTTGGCAGTTTTCCATTATAAAATACCAAGCATATTTTGCACTTATTCTCCCAAACCATTTCAGTTTTGTAATTTTTGTCATCCTCAGCAAATTAATCCCACACACGCCTTTGTCTGTCATGTGAACCATGCAGAAATTTTGAATTATGTCACCTCTATAAATGGGAATCTTGGAAGAAGGATTAAACGCTAAGGGTGATCAGTCAGAGAAAGTGGCAACTCGTCTGGTTCAATGATTAAAGTCTGGACCTGAAAATAAGAATTACTAGGTTCTATTTGTGGCTTTGCTATCAATTTGCTGTATGACTTTTAGCAAGAGTTTTTCACAAGGAATTAGTTTTCAGATATGGCTAAAACAAAAAATCATAGACCTTCAAAAGCTAAGAGAAGAAATTGTTTCATTTCTTAGAAACATCATGCAGTTTATTAGTGTGACATTTAGAGAGTATGGGCAAGTTTCAGGAAAATAAATGTTATATGTCAGTTCATCTGATAATCAAAACATTAGCTGAAGAAATTTGACTTAGTATGCTGCATTTTCTCATACAGACAGTTCAAATAAGGCAAGCTGATTGTTAATTTCAGTTTAGACATTGTTGCATACAGGAAAAATCTACAAGGAACTTTAATAAATTATTTGGAAAATTGAATGATACTATAAAATCAAAACAAGATCTCAGATAAAAACTGATAATTTCAATATTAGACCAAATTTTCTTCACTAATTCTATTTTTTTCATGTTCCTGTTCAGACCATGTTCAGACAGCTTTGTTCTTCTTCTTGCTAAGACCTCACTGTCATTTATGTCCCAGCCCAGAGTAACTCTGCCTCTAAATTCATATAATAAAATTCTTCCCAGATGCTTTGTTTGTGATTGCTAGTGTTTGTGTGGTTGGTATTTAAATCTTTTCTTTAAAATTTAATTATTTAAGCCTTTCAAACTGCAAGAGTCTTGCCCTTTTGAGTCAAACTAGGCCACACAAATATCTACAAAATGGCAAGTCTGAAGCTCTTTCTTCATTATTCAATCCCACATGCACCTGTCTACCTTTTTCTCTTTGTATAAGAAAAAGGTGCGTGTATAAGCAAAAACTTCTTTTTTCACAAAAGTGAGATTATAAGATGTATTTGTTGGCATTTTCCTTTTTCTTTTTAGTGAATTAATAGTAAACTTTTTTAAGGTATAATATTCTGGATTTTCTAGAGAAACAGACCTAGAAGGAGTGTGTGTGTGTGTGTGTGTGTGTATGGAGAAAGAGAACAAGAGGTCTATTTTATGGACTCCCATGACTGTGGAGGTTGGCAAGGTTGGCCAACCAGCTGGAGACCAGGGAGGAGTTGCAGTTGAGTCTGAAGACAGTCTGCTGGCAAAATTCTTTCTCCAGGGAAGTCTGTCTTCCTCCTATTAAGGTCTTCAATTGATTAGATAAAGCTTACCCACTTTATGGAGAACAGTCTGGTAATCTGCTGAACTCAAAGTCTACAGATTTAAATGTTAATCTCATCTAAAAAGTACCTTCATAGAAATATTTAGAATAACATCTGTCCAAATATCTGAGTACCATTGCCTAGCCAAGTTGACTCATAAAATTAGCCATCCCATAGTTTCTACTATCAGAGAAGGCAATGGCACCCCACTCCAGTACTCTTGCCTGGAAAATCTCATGGACAGAGGAGCCTGGTGGGCTGCAGTCCATGGGGTCATGAAGAGTCGAACACGACTTCACTTTCACTTTTCACTTTCATATATTGGAGAAGGAAATGGCAACCCACTCCAGTGTTCTTGCCTGGAGAATCCCAGGGGCAGGGGAGCCTGGTGGGCTGCCATCTATGGGGTCACACAGAGTCGGACAGGACTGAAGCGACTTAGCAGCAGCAGTTTCTATGTTCCAATTAGTGCTAGTACTTTGTATGAACTATTTCATTTAATGATCAAAACAATCCTATAACTTAAGTATTATTATCTCCATTTCATTTACTAAGAAGGAAACCAAGGCACAGAGAAACTAAAACTTTGCCCAGTGATTAAGCCAGTACTTGGGATATAAAACTAAGACTCTGTGGCTCCAGAACCCATGATTTTAATTACAACACACTATTGCTTCCATGTATATTAGCCTGGACATCTTTGTATTACAATAAATGTAGAACTTATTCATTCTTCTTAACAGGACTTCATGTTCCAAACCGTGGAAGTTGATTGAGGTGATTTTTGTTGATTGAAATCATTGAATTTGATTGAAGTCATTTTCTCCTATGCTTTAGTTTCATTTTCTATAGAATGAGGAAATTAATAATGTCTACCAAAAACTTGATATGATTAATAAAATGACAGTACATGTGAATTACAAACCAAAACCTGGTAAATAAAGCACATTAACAATTTTGTTTTATTAAAATATAGGCAAACATCCTCCTTGATCATTTTAATTATAATCAGCTGCTTACCATGACAAATATACTGAACTAACCATTTCTGTGTATTTGTTGGTAGTTTCCTCTTAAATAGACAAGGGCAATTTGCCATTTTGAAGTATGCAAATTAATTATTTCTTAGAATAGCCACAAGAGTGTACAGTTTTCATGCTTGTGTGCTCAGTCATGTCTGACTCTTGGTGACCCCACAGACTGTAGACCACCAGGCTCCTCTGTCCATGGAATTTTTCAGGCAAGAATACTGCAATGGATTGCCATTTCCTCCTCTAGGGGATCTTCCAGACACAGGGATTGAGCTACAGTCTCTTGAGTGACCTGCATTGGCAGGTAGATTCTTTACCACAGAGCACCTGTACTCAGTCGTTAGGCCGTTATCTCCACTCTCTAATTCTAGATATTTTTATCACCCCCTTCCTGGCCAAAAAAAATCCACATCCATTAGCAATCATTGCACATTTCTCCTCTCAAAGGATCTGGTGACATCTAATCTACTTTCTGTCTCTATAGATTCAGATTTGTTTTACTAGGCATTTCATGGAAATGGAATCATACAATACTTTGTGTCTGGCTTCTTTAGCTTCATATGTTTACAAGCTTCTCCCATGTTGTAGCACAAATCAGTACTCCATTCCTTGAATGCAGTTGCCAATGTACCCTCTGGATCCAACATCTATTGGGCAGTACTCTCACTTCACTTGGGGGCAAAAATACTGAGTCTAGAAACGGTAAACAGTCATCACTCATACTCACTGGCTGTGTTGGTCTTCTCTGCCTCAAACATGGTGGTGGTTGTTGTTCAGTGACTAAGTCCTGTCTGACTTTTTGCAACCCCCTGAACTACGGCATGCCTGGCTCCTCATCCTACAGTATGTCCTGGAGTTTGCTCAGATTCATGTCCATTGAGTCATTGATGCTCTCTAACCATCTCATCCTCCACTGCCCCCTTTTCCTTTTGCCTTCAATCTTTCCCAACATCAGGGCCTTTTCCAATGAGTTGGCTCTTTACATCAGTTGATGAAAATATTGAAACTTCAGCTTCAGCATCAGCCCTTCCAATGAATATTCAGAGTTGATTTCCTTTAGTGAGGATTGACTGGTTTTATCTCCGTGCTATCCAAGACACTCTCAAGAGTCTTCTCCAACATCATAATTCGAAAGAATCAATTTTTCTTCACTCAGTCCAGCTCTCACATCCATACATGACTACTGGAAAAACCATAGCTTTGACTATATGGACATTTGTCTTTTTAATATACTGCCTAGGTAGATAAACCTTAGGAAGTACTTGCCTTCTGAGGGCCCATTCAATTCTCCTTGTGCTCTGTTTCTATTGCTATTTTTCCTTTTGAGGTTAGTACTCAAAAGGTAAGGCTACCTTTAGGAGAGGTAAGGCTGCTGCTGCTATGTCACTTTAGTCTCTATTATTTGGCAAATCAAGGAAGAAAAAGTGGGATGTCATGTTAGTCTGAAGTCCCTATTCACTCTCAAATTCATTTTAGCAGGGAAATTTTCAAAATATGGAATGAGCATTCCATAAAACACTGTCTGTCTCCTGGTCAATCTATTTTGACAACTAATCCATGCAAATTAGGAAAGAAATGAAGCATCAAACAAAAAAAATGTGGGAAGTTTTAATTACCCATGCTTCTGTTTTCCTTTACTATGCTAAATGATCAAATACATTATTAAATTAGATAAATTACAATGGAGTTCTTCATTCAGCATTATTTTGCATAAGCAATATTAAAGAGTTTGACAATATAAAATCTATTCTAAAAATTTACTGTACTCTTTTAAAATGCGCATCTAGGGACTCTAGTCACTTTGCAAAAATTAAATAGAAATCTGTGCCAACAGCTTTAATTCACATTTTTTGGATGTGGCTTTTTCCAGATTGAAGTGTGAAGTGGTTGATCCCAGAGAAAAGTCCTAATTCCACAGATTAATAATGAAGCAAATGAATTGCGTATTATTAGGTATGTTCAAGAAGGTGATTACTATTTACTGTTTTCTGTGTTAAGGAATTATTTTAAGAAGGAAGGTCTGAGAAAAGTTTTCAGCTGCTTCGTTTGCCATTCTACCTCCTTCTCAGAGGCTTGATTTGCAATCAACAGTTATGTAAATTTTTTTATCAGATTAGACTTTCAGAACTGGATTTCCCTTAATATATGCAACTGCTACCTCAGTGAAACTGATAAAATGTCAGAGAGAGGGACAAGGTTCAGTAGTTAGCAAAATGGTAGGAATCTAAAAGCAATCCAAATTGAGAAAGCTTTTCTTTTTCCTAAGGTTGTAATTTCCTAAAGGACAAGCAGAAAAGAAAACTCTTATGGACCATTTGATTTACATATCACATAATTTAAACATTCCTGATAGCTAACAGTTTGTGTTTTATTAAATAATGATGACAATTTTAGCTATACTTTATGTTAAAATGAAATATAATACCATTTCCATTTCATTTGGTTTGGGTATTATAAGAAGTCTCTAATCTTTATGCTTTAATTCATAACAGTCTAGAGAAGTGACAGTATATATGCGATTGATGTTAAGATTTTTATTGTGCTAAATTTCTAATACACTACATTTATTTATTCAGTATCTAGTTTAGTAGAAACTGGAATGTATACATGCTGTCATAATACGTTTATCAATTTTGAAGTTCTATAAGCCAGATTGCCTTGTATAAAGTATTGTGTGTGTTAGTCACTTGGTTGTGTCCAATTCTTTGAGACCCCATGGGCTGTATGTAGCCTGCCAGGTTTCTCTGTCCATGGGATTCTTCAGGCAAGAATACTGGAGTTGGTTGCTATGTCCTTCTCCAGAGGATCTTCCTAACCCAGGAATTGAACTCTGGTCTCCTAAATTGCAGCCAGGTTTTTTACCATCTAAGCCACTAGTATTGTATGTATGTTTAATTCTAATATATGTCCAAAATAGTAAGTGAATGTGGTATTTAAGTAAATCCTTTTCCCATGTTAAGGAATGTTTCATATTTGAGAGGGTATTACCTTGATCAAATTGATCTGCACTACAAAATTCAAGTTACTCCTCCTAAATTCGTGTTTCTTTTTTTTCTTTAAGGATTCATAATTAAGAGAAAAATGTATAGGGAGAAAAAAAAATTGTTTAATCTTTGATCACTGGCACTTGTATCTCCAACATGTATTGAATGGGTCTTAAAGTCACTATTTTTTCTTTTGGAAAATTTGAAATATTTTAGATTTGTCTTTTAATGATTTCTGTCCTATCTAGTCTCCTGCTTCCTACTCTGTGATAGTATGTTGCCAATATTTTCCAAAATATTAGCAATTTGCACTGCTTTCCCTCATAAGTGTTTTAATCATTTATACTCCAAATACAAAATATACACTAAAATGGGCAAAATTTTAAGTATAACTTTCTCACCAAAGCTTTAGGGAATAAATTATTTAACACAAAAGAATTAGTTTCACATCAAGATTTCTTTCATCTACACATTTGTGGAAAAGAAGAAATATATTGGACAGTAAAAACCCTGTCTAGATACAACTTATAATTGTACATAATCAAATTATTAACAATAATTTATTTTAATTAGACACAGCATATTTTAATTCTTTATAAGCATTTATACGTATCTCAATGTTCACAATTCAATGTGAATTTTATTATTTTCTTATGTATTATATTATTAGTTTCCATTTAGTGATGAGAAAATAGAATACTGAAGAGCTGTATCAGAATGGCTGATTCACTTTGTTGTACAGCAGAAACTAACACGACATTGTAAGACTATACCCCAATTTAAGAAGAAGGAAAAAAAAAAAAAACAGCTGAAGAAATAAAAATGACAAAACAGAAAAAGACTATAATTTCTGGTACTTCCTGGGCCTAATAGCTGTAATTCTTCTGCTTTACCGTTATTCTTTACCACATTGCTATGTCATGATATTCCACTTCAGAAACTGAATTTGTCCTAACTGCATTATGTGGATAATAAGTTTTTACTTAAACAGTATTTACATGTCCAGATCCCATGTGAATAGGGTTTAAAACAGATTCCTTATGCTCTTGCTCCATATCAACAAACCCCAAGTACTTACTGTCTCCAAAATATTGGAGTTGCCATACAGAGCATATTGATCTAATAACATAAAATTTAGATGATATATTTCAAAGAATACAGATAAGTGGTACCCTTGAAACTTTGGCCTTCTGTGTTTTTCACTCTTTTCCAAAAATTACGTATCATGAGAATAACAATATTTCACAATTTTGATAATCTGGCTTGGCTTGCAAAATAACAATCCAATTGACCTGTTGCCATGACCCCAATCATTTTAATCACTTTATTCAAAATTTCTTTTCACAGTATCTCTGGGTTATTGGTGACTTTGAATATTTAATAAAGTTAATTTACATACTGTTCTTATAGAAAGAACAATGATGCAATATATTTTCACAGAGTGATAGTCATTTCTTTTTTTTGTTATGTATTCTAGCAAAAAGAAGACTTTCAAAAAGATCATTGATAATATAATTATTCATCATAAACTTACTTTAGCACTGAAGTTATTTACAAACAGAGCTAAAATTTTAGAGATTTTACCAATAATAGATAGGTATGTAGATAAACAGCAAACACGATACCTTGATGTTCTAATGTCAAACAATAAAAATTGGTAGGAGAGAACAAGTCAGTATGTGAAAAAGGTAAGAAAAATTATATTTAATAGAGTACAGTACCAACCCCTGCTTGAAGAAATATAGCTTTTCCATCTTGAGCATCCTTTCACAAATTAGTTTTAACACATTCCTTGTGTTCCCATATTGTGCTACTATGCTTTATGTCCATAATTGACTCTCCCTTTAGTTGCATGGTAATATGGATATTGCTAATATCTATAAATATATCTCCTACAATATTGATTACCTTAAGGGAAACAGAATTTATAATGTAAGTCCTGAATTTGCAGTAGGTTTTTTAGTCCCAGTACATACCTACATATACTTTTGGGTATTGCTCTTGAGAAAATGGTAGCAGTAACCTCAGTTCTCCAGAAAAAGAGAATCCAAATACTATATAGCAATTATTTAATAACTTTTGTAAAAATATATTGTACACATCCAACTGTACAAAGTGCCATGGATTGAGACATGAATTTTGGCAGCAGAACTTAAAAGCCTCTTGATAAAAGTGAAAGAGGAGAGTGAAAAAGTTGGCTTAAAGCTCAACATTCAGAAAACGAAGATCATGGCATCTGGTCCTATCACTTCATGGGAAATAGATGGGGAAACAGTGGAAACAGTGTCAGACTTTATTTTTGGGGGCTCCGAAATCACTGCAGATGGTGATTGCAGCCATGAAATTAAAAGACGCTTACTCCTTGGAAGGAAAATAATGACCAACCTAGATAGCATATTCAAAAGCAGAGACATTACTTTGCCAGCAAAGGTCCGTCTAGTCAAGGCTATGATTTTTCCAGTGCTGGGTGTTCTTTGGAAGGACTGATGCTAAAGCTGAAACTCCAATACTTTGGCCACCTCATGTGAACAGTACTCATTGGAAAAGAGTCTGATGCTGGGAGGGATTGGGGGCAGGAGGAGAAGGGGACCACAGAGGATGAGCTGGCTGGATGGCATCATGGACTCAGTTAGACATGAGTTTGAGTTAACTCCCGGAGTTGGTGATGTACAGGGAGGCCTGGCGTGCTGCAATTCATGGGGTCACAAAGAGTTGGACACAACTGAGCGACTGAACTGAACTGAACTGAACTGAAACATTGAGGACACAAAGCATATTAACAACTGTAAAATAGTAATTGGAAGTATATACTCAAGAGTGAAAGCAAGAGAAACATTAGAAATGAGGAAGAGAATATGAAACCTACATTATGTGATTAAATCCCTCACAATGAAGAAACACTCCAACTAACTTGCCAAGAGTGCCTTCATTGAGAAATGCTGTTTTCAGAACATTTAGTGTTTAGTACTGAGTGTTTATTGTTAGGTCAATGACAGTAGAAAGTTAACATCTGTTGTGTTTTGATTTCATAAAAGTTTCCTGATACTGTCTGAAAGAATATTCCTAACTGTTTTAATAATATTCCTAATTGCCAACATCTGTTGATTCATCAAAAAAGCAGGAGAGTTCCAGAAAAATATCTACTTCTGCTTTATTGACGATGCCAAAGCCTTTGACTATGTGGATCACAACAAACTGGAAAATTCTTAAAGAGCTGGGAATACCAGACCACCTGACCTACCTCTTGAGAAACCTGTATACAGATCAGGAAGCAACAGTTAGAACTGGACATAGAACAACAGACTAGTTCCAAAGCGGGAAAGGAGTATGTCAAGGCTGTATATTGTTACCCTGCTTATATAACTTATATGCAGAGTACATCATGAGAAATGCTGGCCTGTATGAAACACAAGCTGGAATCAAGATTGCCAGGAGAAATATCAAGAACCTCAGATATGCAGATGACACCACCCTTATGACAGAAAGTGAAGAACTAAGAGCCGCTTGATGAAAGTGAAAGAGGAGAGTTAAAAAGTTGGCTTAAAACTCAACATTCAGAAAACAAAGATCATGGCGTTTGGTCCCATCACTTCATGGCAAATAGATGGGGGAACAATGGAAACAGTGAGAGACTTTATTTTGGGGGGCTCTAAAATCACTGCAGATGGTGATTGCAGCCATGAAATTAAAAGAAGCTTACTCCTTGGAAGGAAAGTTATGACCAACCTAGACAGCATGTTAAAAAGCAGAGACATTACTTTAATAACAAAGATTCATTTAGTCAAGGCTATATTTTTTCCAGTAGTCATGTATGGGTTGAGAGTTGGACTGTAAAGAAAGCTGAGCACCGAAGAATTGATGCTTTTGAGCTGTGGTGTTGGAGAAGGCTCTTGAGAGTCCCTTGGGCTGCAAGGAGATAGAACCAGTCTATCCTAAAGGAAATCAGTCCCGTCATTGGAAGGACTGATGCTGAAGTGGAAACATCAATACTTTGGCCACCTGATGGGGAGAACTGACTCATTGGAAAAGACTCTGATGCTGGACAAGATTGAAGCCAGGAGAAGAGGAAACAGAAGATGAGCTTGTTGGATGGCATCACTGACTCCATGGACATGAGTTTGAGTAAACTCCAGAAGTTGGCGATGGACAGGGAGGCCTGGCATGCTGTGGTCCATGGGGTTGCAAAGAGTCAGACACGACTGGACAACTGAATTGAACTGAACTGTATTGTTTTGAAGAATGAACACTTGAGAAGGCCTTTGAATATAGAAGACCATGCAAATAAGTTAGAAAAAATAGTATAATTCTAATAATTTTCTACCTCCTTGACAAGTATCATACAACAAACTATATTATTTCCAAGAGTCCTTCCAAACAAGACTCGCTCTAAGAAATGAATTGGGTCTTATGAAAAATAAATTTAAAAACCAATACTTTTCTGATGTTCTGTGTTTCACAGAAGAGTTTATATTCCCAAAGATTTCATATAATAATGTTCTTTGTAATTCTCAAAAATAGCAATAATTTCATAGTATTTTGCAGTATTATGAAAGTGCTTTTCTGCAAAAGGTATATTCAGAAATGGAGATATAAAGGATGCTTCTACCCACATATATGAAATTCGCATCTTCAACCCATTGGTTAGAAAATCAGGCTTGATATGATTTTCCTTTTAATTTTTGCTCTGTAAGCATTGCCAGCAAAGAGTGAGTTTAATTATCCATATGCAGTTAAGCACTTAAGGGATTAATTAATTAGTTGGCATTTGTAACACTCTTCAAGATGAAAACCACTGTTTAAGAATTATCATTATTAATATGAACAGATGCAAGGGATGAAAGCATCATTTATGCATGCATATGGCACACCCATCAACTCTTAGGTTACACTTTTAACTATGAAGATGGATAAATATGCTGTTGGCTTTATCATGAATGTAAAACATGTTAGAGTCCTATTCAGAGACATGATTGCTCTTTGAGCCAACATGAACACCCATTTCCAAATATTAACCCAATGAGTCTTCAAAAAACTTTGCCAAAAGTTATATTCAGTAATATCTATTGCCAATTATGCAATGAAGCTTTTATGAGTTATTTAAATGATGTGTAAATTTTACCATAATTTTCAAAAGATAACTGTCTTTTTAATGATGAAAAGTAAAACTATAAAATTATCTATCAAATAATACTTCCTTAAAAGAAATAGGAATAGAAGTTGTCATTCTTTTCTATAACAACTAATAGTACATAATACACCATACTGAAAAATTATCATTTAACTTAAACTTTGTAATGTTAAATTTTAATATTTACTATTATTTTCATAACTTTATCCCCTTTATTTTTTCAGTTAAAAGGTTTAATGGAAGGAAAAACTTATATCTTCATTTCTTAGCTTTAGCTTGTTGTTTTAATAAAATATGGATATTTTTGTTCTACATTGATGTAAAGTCAAAACTCATTCATGGCAATAAAATCCACATAAGCTTTTGACTAATACTTTCATTTTAACCTGAGATAGCACATTGAAACTTGCAAGTTGATAAGTGATGTCCCCACACAATATCATAGCAAGTAATAAAGAAATAATATGGCACTTACAGAGCCATTTATATCAACTTCTTAAATGACAGAAACCTGTTATCTTAGCTCTGCAGGCTATCAATCCAAATATATAATACAAAGATGTGTTTTTGTTTAGAGCATTTTTGATGCTTGGTAAAGCTTTATACTGGTATTTTTCATTAAAACAGTATGTAGATTGCTGTAGTTAAAAGAAAATGAGGTTTCAATTTACAGCCTTTGTTTTCATGAACTTATAATATGAGCCTGAACACTTCAAAATAAAGCTTTAAGTACTTATTTTCAGGATAGCATTTAACATTAAATTAACACAAAATGCAAGACTTAGGCATGCAAACCATAATGCAAAGAAGGCTGCAAAATTTTGATAGCCTAAATGAAAATAATTTTCTGAATACATTTAGGGTCTCAGCATAACAGATTTTCTTCTCTTAAAACAATTCCATCAAGATTTATATACTTTAACTACAAGTCTATTACGGTTTGCAGAAATGATGAATTAATCCCATTGTAAGAAACTAAAACATCCTATTGCTCTTTCTTCTCGGAGATCTTTAAACTTAATGGAGGCATATAATCCATTCAAGTATAGTATACTTTATCTTTTCACCATTTTTTTTTTGTCTCTACTTGGAACAACAGTGATGATCTTATCTTTCACCTAGCCACAGAATATTTATTTGAGGTTTTCTTAGAAAACAAGTAGTCATTAGATGGAAAGTTTTTTGTAGGTTTAACTAAATAAAAATCTATGCTAAAAATATCCAGAACTTAAAAATTCACCTTTTCTTTGTTGCTACAAATCACTCAACTTCTAGGTATCTTTCCAAAATTGTTCCTAAGCAATCTCATTGACAATTTTGAAAGATTAGATATTGAATTCTGGGAAAGAACTCTTCACATAATTGAAGGCAGGTTTAAAATTAGCCTTCAGAGGTCTTCTCTTAGCCCAGGTGTTCAGTGTTGAAATCAAGGCTTTAGAAGTGGAAAAGTCATTAGCAATGACAAGACTAGAACTGTAGATGATTGAAGTGGAGTGGAAGGCAATGCAATTGAACATGTAGAGGACAGAGATATTTAAATCAAAAATGAAAAGACTCTTACAGCACAACAATAAAAAACAGTGAGCCAGCTGTTAAAATCTTTAATTGCCTAAGAATAACCAGGAAAGTAGAAGCTGAAGAAGCAGAGTCTGAAACAATAAAGTGCACCTTGAAGTTGCTAGATTTTTCAGGGAAAAGGATAAAACAGTCAAGTACAAGTGATAATGAAAAGTAAATCAAGAGCCTAGTTCACCTCTTCAGCACATATATAGTAAGACAGACAAAGCAATACCTTAATCTGACATTCAGGCTCTAAGTTTTGCACCGAATTTCAACAAGTTCTGAAGAGAAGATGAATGCTTAACGGATTTTTGTAAGGATTTTTAGTTCAAGTGAAAGTTGAAGAGAAGTTAATGTTGACAGGATGAGGAAGTGCTGGGCATTTTCTTAGGCTCACCAATCACACCCTCCTTTTTGGGTCTGCTTTTTCAGCTAGCCTACACTGTTAAGATCCAGACTGTTTTGGACACAATGATAGGAAGTGTTGGGGACCCTTCAATTCTGCTATGGTCCATGTAGAAAACAAGAAAGAACATTTTAAATAGAGTCATTTAGTTAACCTCAGTGATCTGGAATTATTAATTGATGTGCTTCATGTGTCTTAATTTTTACTAAACATCATGAAAACCAGATTCACTATTTGAATGTGAAAATGTCTTGCCCTTTAGTTTGGGAAATCATCTTGCACCATCCTCTGATAACTTCAGTTCCCCTTCTCCTAGTTTTCTGTTTCTAGAACTTTAGGTCCTGAACATAGATTGATGGCCTAAATTTGTCTTCCTTCTTACTTTTTCCCCTCTCTGTCTTTTCATTCTACTCACTGAAAAAATCCTCACGTTTATCTTCAAATGAATTTTCTACTATGGTTATTATATTTTTTTACTTCCAAGTATATTTCTTCTTTATGGAATGTCCCATTTTTAAAGCATCGTGTGCTTATTTTATGGATTTAATAAACTTTCTGATATTTCTGAGGATATTAACCATATTGATTTGTCTTCTTCCAGTTTCTCTTTATTGCCTGTGTTTGCCAAATTGCTTTTTCAAGTTTCTTGGTTTTGCTTTCTCTCATTCACACAAAAATCTTTCCTCAGACCTCTGTAATCACTCTGTTGTCTATTCATAGTTGAGAATAAGACTTTAAAGAGAGCTATGTATCTCTATGTATTTCTATTTTTTAGTGAAAAAATTAGATAAAAACATATCCATTTTATGAGAATAGCCACCACACATCATAACAGGTACTGTCTGTGGGCCTATGTATCATATTCAGAGAAGAATATCCTATTCTACAGAGTGAAAAGATAGAAGGATTGTGTCACTGTGCTTTTTGTCTTAGAGCTAACCTACATAACAAGCTTGAAGGTCTTATTGTTAATGTTTCTCTAATTGCCTTTGTTTTCAGCATAAGACCTCTGCCTGTTTTTACTATGCTTGTATGCTTGAAGATCCTCAATTTTGTCCCATAGAATAAATTTTCTACTTATTTCTTGGTGAGCTCTATAATAACTATCTGGTTAAGTGCTATCTCTGATATGAGAAGGGCATTTTGGTCTCGAACTTCCTCTTATTTGATGATTAGTATTCTTAAGATTTTAGCCCCATACCTTACTCTAAGCTTCAGAAATGGTCTCTAGACAATTCTGGATCTGTCCATGGTGCTGAAAAATAAGTGCTCTCATGCAGTGGAAAGCCAAATTTCACCTTTCAGTTTGAAGATAATATCTAAACACCTATCCATCCACTTTCCATCCTCTTAGTTTGTTTATATAATGCCACATGTGTCTTACATCTTCTGCTATTCTTGATATTCTTATTCCTTTATGACAAATTTAATAATATTTCCACAAGCATCAAAAATAAATGTCTTCACACAATATGATATGCTTAGTGTATAAGTCATATGTTATTCTTCTGATTATTATTACTAATTTCTTGACTTTTTAAAAAATTTAAGGCTAAAAAGTTGGCAACATGTTCTAGTCCCCAAATTCTTTTAAGTAAAGCTGAGTTCAAGTAAAATCAAAATTGAAATTAATGTTACAACTGTATGTAATTTCTCCTGAATGAATATCACAATTGAACTAAGCATTGTTATTGACATTTCAGGCAAACACTGATGTGGAAAACATAAATGAAAACTATGTTAGAACAAGCTTATGCCAAATATTTTTTTCATAAAAATAGATATAGTATTTATCATTCCATATATTTCAAGGAAACTGTGAAAACAGAACACTCTCATTTTAGATTTCTTATGTGCAGATGCAGAATAAGATTTTTATGTAAATTTTATAAGTGTTTGTTGCAACATTTTCTTTATGAGGGACTACATCTGCTGCTGTGTCATAGTGAAAAAATATTCTCATGTAGAAGTCCTGTAACTTGCATTAAAGTCCCTCTGATTCATTTTAGACCACACTTCACAAGAAACTTGTAAGACCTGTTCAAAATCTTAGGCAGTGAAAGTAGACTAGAGGTTATGATTTTATAATATACTGTTACAATTTTCTCTGGCCTTGTAAAAGTAAGCTGCAAACATCTGCTAAAATCTAGCCATATTATCCCCATACATTTGAGAAATTCTGCAATATTATGCTATACAGTAGCCAGACAATAACAATAAATCAATTGCTCACTAAAACAGCTACAATGAAAATGTCATTTTGTCTCTAAGAAGATGTTGCAAAAAGAATTATCCCATGATATATATTTTCTTAACATAAACAAAAAGAGAATTAAATTTTCTTTAAAAATATTTAATATTGAAAAATAAGAACATGCACTAAGAAGTAACTTGTCTAATCAAGTTATTATATTAACATAATATATAATATATAATAAAATTATAAAATAGTATTGTTCCCTATTTAAAAATAGGGAATATCATTGTTGGAAGAGTTTAAGAAACTGTTTTACTTCACTTTAAATTAGTATAAATTTTTCTATGAAATAGTTTATTCTAAGGATGCAAAACACTGTAAGACCATTTAAGTTAAATTTACAGGTAAAGGTAGGTTTTCCATTTCAGAAATAATTCTCCTAGAATACATTAGAAACTTAGAAAGCTCATGGTTTATAAAGAAAGAATTTCATTCAGAGGTGCCCCAGTTTAATGATTTGATTACATGTCCTACCTATGTATTTTGATGTTTATTTGGGAAATTTTAATTAAAGTTTTAGGAAAGCTGTTTTTACTTCACTCAGAAAAACTTCTACTATGTGTCTACCCTATGAACACTGAGCTAGATTCTATGAATTCTACTGAGCAATTTAAGAACAAAGATTACACCTTTCAAAGGTTTACAGTGAAGCTGAGTGCATCATACATTCCACCATACATTCTACCATATCCCTTCCAAACTGGCAAGGAAACCAAATAAAAATGAGAGACAACTCATGATATACATGTCCCATATTTGAGGTCCCAATCATGAGACTGGAGCTATGTTAAAACAATGCATAAAACCCAACTCTAGATGTGTGTTTAATAGCAAAACATTTATGCAAAGAGCAAGTCAACAGAGATTTCACAGAAAATATTTCATCTAAGGACTGTTATTCACACGAGGGAATTTATCCTCTATATGATTTAGTTTATGTAAGTATGATTGACCTTTGAACAATATGGCTGTGAATTGCTTAGGTTTACTTATATACAGAATTTTTTTTCACCATATGGTACAGTGCCACAGTATTCAGCCTCTGGTTGAATGTGGATGCAGAACCTTTGATATGTAGGTCCATTCTATGAAGTGAGACCTGGATTTTCAAGTGTGTGGCAGTCAATGCCTCAAACCCCCACCTTATTCAAGGATCAACAATAATTTAGAAAGAAAGTACTGTAAGGTATTACCTTAGAAAACCTTGTTCTATCAGTTGAGATTCAAAGAGTACATTTACAAATGTATTCTAACTACATTTTTGGTAGTGTTCATTTTGAAATGTATACAAATATTAAATTATTATGTTCTACACCTGATACTAATACAGTGTTATACATCAATTATATCACAATGAAAAATAATGCAAAAGATAAATAAATAAAAAATAAATTAGTATTATGGGAAAAAACAGGTTCTACTTTCTCCTGGTAAACTTTTCCTGTTTTCATAAATTTTTCTATGTTTTTGGTTTCTTGGCATGATAGAGTAGTTCTATCTCATTTTTATGGGATTACAGTAATAGTTTTTTCTAAAATATATAAAAATATATTTTAAATATTTTTCCTTAATTGGGGAAGCAATCATATGCATAACCTCTTACCACCTTACAAAACGAGCCCTAACAAACTCATTTTCCTGGGCTGTTCTCTTACATTTTGTTGTCGTATCTAGGGCTTCCCAGGTGTTGCTAGTGATAAAGAAACTTCTAGCCAATGCAGGAGACTCAGGAGATGAGACTTGTCTTTGGTTTGGGAAGACCCCCTGGAGAAGAGAATGGCAATCCACTCCAGAATTCTAACCTGTAAAATCCCATGGACATAAGATCCTGGCAGGCTAGAGTCCACAGGGTCGCAAAAAATCAGACATGACTGAGTGAGCACGCACCCATAGAATTCCAACTCCCCAGTGTCAGAAATTCACTGTTTGTTTTGCCTCAAATTCAGGAGTTTCTATTTAATCTTTTAAAATTTCATAGCCATATTAACAGCAACTATCTAAATTAAATTAGAATTTTTACTGGGTATGTCTTTTGCCACTGATTTTCATCTCCAAGTCATTCCCGTTAAATTCTTTCTTTCTTTGTTTTGCTGAAGCATTACTTTTAATAAGTAGCATATTACTCTTATTTTGTATTCGTGTTTGCTATAGAATTCTATGATCAAATCCTTTCATTAAATTGTAGACTTTGCTCCAGGCCTCTTCGACATCAAGTTTAACAACTCAATTCGTTTGAAGTGTTCTGTTCCCTCCCTTACATTTTCTCTATATTTTTTAATTAAAAAAATACATACTAATATGACTAAGAATCAAAATGAATGTGGGTAAAATAATAATAGCAAACACTTAGAAGGTGATTCTAAAACGTTTTGCCAAATATCATTCTAAAATTTTTACATTGTATTAACTCTAGTAATCTCAGTAATAGCATAATAAAGTAAGTTTGAATTTTACAAACATTTACAGGGAAGATGCTACACAAGAGAACTTTTTATTTCCCTAAGGACACATGCCAGATATTGAAGAAATCAAAACATAAGCGTCAGTTCTAGAGTCTGTGGAGTCTTTTTAAGCATAAGTGATATTAGTTTGTAATAAGCAGTTTAGAATTTCCTTGCAAATGACTATGTAGGATCTCTTGTGACTGGGATGACAAGGCAAGATTTAATAAGGAGATAATTCTTTATTTGAAAACATAAGTAGGAATGGATTTAAGAATATAGTCCATGAATCAATAAAGATAAACACACTGATGCAGCAGAGTGATGTTTATACTTTACTGTGTTAGAAATCACCTGAAATTATTGCTAAAAAAATACAAATCCTGAGCTCTTGAATTTTGTTCTGTTTTGATCTAAGATCTTAGTTATACCACGGATTTCTCATTTTTAACAAGTTCTCTAGATTATTTTGAGGCTCACAGTCTATGCAGGATACTATGAGAAACAATATATATGCTAACATTTTGAACTCAAATTAAATTCTTATTCCAAGGAAATGAAGTAGAGGGGGTCAGGGAATACATAACACAATTTATCACACTGACAATTTACATCTACATAGAAAATAATGCTAGATGTAATGGAAATTAGCTCGTTTCATAGAATTTTGTAATTTATTTGACTGTTTACACAATAATGTCTATGAATCACCATGTTTTTAGTATATAATGTTATCTTACCAAATCTATTTGTTCTCATTTTTAACCCAGTTTTACCAGTTTATTCCAACTCTCCAAATGAATCTAGGTTCTTCTCATAGACATGTAATCTTAAGTATGAGGATATGGCTTAGTGATTAAAGTTGATTCTGCTCTATTATGTAAAGAACATTCATCTCCCCTGTTTTCAGAGTTCTCTTAGTGACATCCTAAATTATTTAATGAAATTATATGAAAAAAAAAGAAATTATATGGATCCATGGTATTATGAATCAATTATTTCTACTTTGTAATATAATTTATTTTTTTTTAAGTTTGTCGGGGTATAGTCGATTTTCAATGTTGTGTTCATTTCTCCTGTAGAGCAAAATGAGTCAGTTATACATATACATATATCTAATCTTTTTAGATTCTTTACCCATATAAGCCTCTATAGAATACTGAGTAGAGTTCCTTGTGCTATACACCTTATTAGTTATCAATTTTATATATAGTAGTGGGCATATGTCGGTCCTAATCTCCCAATTTATCCTCCATCCCACACCTTCTCTCCTGGTAACTGTAACTTTGTTTTTTAAATTTGTGTCTTTATGTATGTTTTGCAAATAAATTCATTTGTACCATTTTTTTAGATTTCACATAAAAGCGATATTATATGATATTTGTCTTTGTCTGACTTACTTCACTCAGTATGATAATCTCTGGGTCCCTCCATGTGACTGTAAATGACATTATTTCATTCTTTTATGGCTGAGTAATATTCCATTATATATATTAATATGTACCACATCCTCTCCATCCATCCTTCTGTTGATGGACATTTAGGTTTCTTCCATGTCCTAGCCATTGTAAACAGTGCTTCAGTGAACATTGTGGTGCATGTAGCATTTCAAATTACTGTTTTCTCCGAGTAAACACCCAGGAGTGGGATTGCAGGATTGTATGGTAGCTCTCTATTTAATTTTTTAAGAAAGCTGCATACTCTTCTCCACAGTGGTTGTTGGGCATATACATTCCTACCAACAGCGCAGAAAGGTTCCCTTTTCTCCACATCCTCTCCAGTATTTATTGTTTGTAGATTTTTCAATGATGGCCATTCTGACAAAATGAGGTGATGTTTCATTGTCGTTTTGATTTGCATTTCTCTAATAATTAGTGATGTTGAGCATCTTTCCATGTTTTTGGCCATCTGTATGTCTTCTTTGGAGAAATATCTATTTAGATCTGCTGCCCTGTTTTTTGTTGTTTTTGTTGATTCTGTTGTTTGTTTTTAATATTGAGTTGCCTGAGCTGTAGGTATATTTTGGAGTTTAAGCCCTTGTCAGTTGTTTCATTTGCAAATGTTTTCTCTCATTCTGAGGGTCATCTTTTTGTCTTGTTTATGATTTCCTATGCTATACAAAAAGATTTTAAGTTTGTTTAGGTCCCATTTGCTTTTTGGTTTGTTTGCTTGTTTTCATTTTCATTACTCTAGGAAGATGATTTAAAAAGATATTGCTGCAAGAGTACTCTGCCTGTTTTCCTCTAAGAATTAATAGTGTCCCATCTTCATTTAGGTGTCTAACCTATTTTGAGCTTATTTTTAAGTATTGTGTAGGGAGTGTTCTAGTTTCATTCTTTTACACATAGCTTTCCAGTTTTCCCGATATAGTTTAAAAGTCTGCTTTCATAGGTATATTTTTTTCTGGTATGTTGTAGTCAGGTCAAAACATGCCATTATATGATATTGTTTTTAAAATTTAAGATCATATTTTGATTAATGGTTGTAATAATTGCAGGCTGGGAGAAAAGGACTTCGACTTCATTGAAGTCACTGCATTGCCCTGATTCCCTTGGCAGGATTAACTTCCATCTCTTTCTGCTTGGGAACTTAGTAATTGTGGCTGTCATGCCAGTTATCATATTGCACACTAGTGTCCATCCCACACTAGATTATATGCTCCTCCAGGGCAAAGGGCATGTCTTATTCCATTCATATGTCCATTCATTCAGTCAGTCACTTAGATACTTACTAATCCATTCAACCAAAATGTGTTTGAGAATGTTCACCAGAAATAACCTACAAAATATAAAATAAAATGGAAACCCAAAATGAGGGCAGATTTTAAAAGGTGATGCTGCATGCCCTAAAAATGTAAACTCTAGTAAAACAGTTAAACTTTTCTTCTATTGTTCCTAATAATAAGCACTTTCAGGGTATCTAGTGAAAGCTCAATAAAGATTTAATTCATTAATTAGATGTTCAACTATATCCCCAGAATAAATGATTCTTTTGAAAAACAGTTTTCAAAAAGATTCTTCAAATTAATACAAAGAAAAAAAGTATCTGTTGTATAAAGAAAAAAAATCACCTTAAATATGTTCCATACTTTATTTGTAGTTGTGGATATTAAAAATGAGAAGTGGCCATTGCCAAACCTGGCTTTGTATAAAAATAAGCTGAAGCTTGTTTTTAAAATGCCCCAACTATAAACACTGCATTAAATTCTCAAGTTATTGAACCTAATACAGGGAACACAAGCAGCTCAGATGAACAAGTGATTATATACATTACAAAATTTGTTTCAGTTATCTTTCTCAGTACATGGTATATTTGGGCTGCTTAGCATTTCAAAATGTGCTTAAAATAGATAAATATAATACAGATTTCAAGATGGGCTAATATTAAATTTTATTATTAAAATTTCACATTCTCAAAAACCATAAAAATTACAGTGTAGATAAACAAATCTGTTTGAGGAATGACAATTGGAAAATGCTATCCAATAGTATTTTTATATTCACATTTTCTTTAGCTGTTCCTACTCACATTCAAGAATGAGTTTCCAGAACATTTAGGTTGCAAATGTTTTAAGATTGCAAGTTGCACACCATTACTTTCCTTGGTCTTCTCTAGTGTTTCTTAGTAAACTTGAAAATACAAACTCAACCTAAAAATATCAGTTGTCAGAATAGCATACTTCACAGTTATGCTATATTCTCCATTTTATATCATGAAATTTAGAATATCATGTGTTTTTAGAAGAAGCCTAGAATATCAGTACAAATAGGCAGATTATCCTGTTATAACAAATAACCCTAACACCTCAGTGATTTCAAAATCAAATATTTAGTTATTTATATTCTAATCCATGAAATACTAACAGCCAGGCTTGGCTCTGAGTCTTCCTCATAGTTACACCAGGCAAAAACTATGGGAACAGCTATGATCTGGAATGTAGCTAAATATTCTGATGGATGAAGAAAAATATATATATAAAAAGGCATATTTGCCCTTAGAACATCTGCCCTACTCATCACTCCTGCTTAATCTCAGTTCAACTGATAGCAGGGAACTACAACCCTACCATCTACTGGAAGGAGAGAGAAATAAAGACTCTAAAATGAGTATTACAGGTAGATTTCAACATTTAGCATGGATTTTGTTGGAGTTAATTGTTGTTATAAACTATTTGTTTTAATTTGACCCACATTATTTTTAGTCAAACCTGTCTTACAAGGCATTTAAAGATGTTTGTTACAGCTGTGAAATATACATCTTTCAAAATACACAATGGAATTTCATGTCAAATTCATATACAGAAACGGACCCAAATTGATGGAACTACAAGGAGTCTAAATGAGGATAATATTTTAAGAATATTTTACAAAGATAACTTAAGTGTAAGCAATGCTAAAATTTTTAACATGTTTATTTCTTGTATGTTGTTTTTGTTTATATGAAAGTAGCATAGTCTGCAGTGTGTATGTAGCTGATGGATAGGCAACTTACTGGAAATTTCTCCTTCTAAAAAAAATAGAGCAATTGCTATTGAAAAAGGAAAGCATAAAACTTTTTTTAAAAAAAGCTACATAACACCTTTCAAATGTGTAAGATGTAAAGAGGGAAAAAGTCAAGCAGTTAGAACCATTTAAAATGAATTTTCTTTATTTAATTAGTCTAGGTTAGAAGCAACAGTTAGAACTGGACATGGAACAATAGACTGGTTCCAAATAAGAAAAGGAGTCTGTCAAGGCTGTTTATTGTCACCCTGCTTATTTAGCTTCTATCCAGAGTACATCATGAGAAACGCTGGACTGGAAGAAACACAAGCTGGAATCAAGATTGCCAGGAGAAATATCAATAAACTCAGATATGCAGATGACACCACCCTTATGGCAGAAAGTGAAGAGGAGCTAAAAAGCCTCTTGATGAAAGTGAAAGAGGAGAGTGAAAAAGATGGCTTAAAGCTCAACATATAGAAAATGAAGATCATGGCATCTGGTCCCATCACTTCATGGGAAATAGATGGGGAAACAGTGTAAACAGTGTCAGACTTTATTTTTTGGGGCTCCAAAATCACGGCAGATGGTGACTGCAGCCATGAAATTAAAAGACGCTTACTCCTTGGAAGAAAAGTTATGACCAACCTAGATAGCATATTCAAAAGCAGAGACATTACTGACTAAGGTCCGTCTAGTCAAGGCTATGGTTTTTCCAGTGGTCATGTATGGATGTGAGAGTTTGACTGTGAAAAAGGCTGAGTGCCGAAGAATTGATGCATTTGAACTGTGGTGTTGGAGAAGATTCTTGAGAGTCCCTTGGACTGCAAGGAGATCCAACCAGTCCATTCTGAAGGAGATCAACCCTGGGATTTCTTTGGAAGGAATGATGCTAAAGCTGAAGCTCCAGTACTTTGGACACCTCATGCGAAGAGTTGAGTCATTGGAAAAGACTTTCATGCTGGGAGGGATTGGGTGCAGGAGGAGAAGGGGACGACCCAGGATGAGATGTCTGGATGGCATCGTGGACTTGATGGACGTGAGTCTGAGTGAACCCTGGGAGATGGTGATGGACAGGGAGGCCTGGTGTGCTGTGATTCATGGGGTTGCAAAGAGTCGGACATGACTGAGCAACTGAACGGAACTGAACTGAACTAGGTTAGAAAGTTTTGAATCAAAAACTGTTTAAAAAAAGTGTTTTAAATATTTTCTTATCCAAAAAACAAAATTATATGGTATCTGTAAAGAGAAAAACCATGTTATTATAAACTATAATGCCCATGATTCTCATTTGAATTTCAGTTCATTTGTTCATGATCTAATATTTAGGTTTATGATATAGTGATCAAAAATTCACTTTCCACAGGGCAGTACAACATTTATTTGATTTTATGTTTATTGTATTAAAATTTCTTTGAATTCTTTCCATACTTGTTTATTTCCCAGTGGAAACTGGAAATGACATTTTTTATGACAATGTTTTCCAATCTTGGGGTTAGAGGTTTATGAACTTCTATTAAAAATAAAATTTTTTTTTACAAAAACATTTTTAAATTTGATATAATTTGATACACATTTACATTACAGATTGGTATATTTATTTGGATATAACTTTTTATAAATTGAAATTGGATTAATTAGTCTTAATAAGCAATTATATCCATTAAAGTCCTGATTTCAGTTTCTTGCACATGGAGACATTTAAAACCTTAAGTGATATCTTGGTCATATTTTACCTTCAAGATTATGAAAATTACTGATAAAAATATGTGAAGTCCACATGGTTTTAAAATGTGAAAATCTTATTTATTTATAAGGAAATATCAGTACTAGACACATTAAAAAGAAAGAGAGACTCTAGTACAAAAAGCAGCAGCTGAAAACTGGCAGTTGATAATAGATCTTCTTAATCATGGGATTTCTCAGGGTTTGTATCTAGTTTAAGGATGTCATCCTTCCTCTATAATTTTCATTAAAACAAGTGTGCATAGAAGTCTTACACATAAAATTTACCTTAGGAAGCCAGAAAACTAAGAACAACAAATCATGGTCATTTTGCTTTGTATAGAAGATGTTAACTTTCTTGTAATACTTTATGTAAAAATTCATTGGAATACTTTTTAATACCTGTCAGAAGTGCATTACCTCCTAGGAGTAAAATAAAAATGCATTTATAATTGAATGGAACAAAGGCTCCTGTAACAGGACTTTTACTGCAGCAACTTACTGCTGTGCATTAATTTTCACTAAATTAATTCAATCCAGATGAGAAAACATGTAAAAACCTGTTCATTTACTTCATGGCCCATTATCTCCCAGAGGTGAACACAGGTCTTTATTTTGTGTAACAGTATGAAATATTTAAAACTCAAAAATCTGTGTTTTATTTCAACTTTAGTGAAATAAGGTATAGTATTTACAAGTGTAAACTCATGTAATCTGTTTTAACATTGTACATTGATAAAGCAGCTCTTCTCTAACTTCATTTTAAAATACGCAGAAGCTCTTCCATCTTCCATTCCAATGTATCTATCAAGCCAGATAAATCACTATTAGATATTGTCTGTAGGCAATACACTAAGAGAGGATGGGAGATCCTGCAGGCTCACCATGTGCTGTGGTTTGTGTTGGACCCTTGGTATTGCATTCTCATAGCAATCTTAGGTGGTAGGCATAATTATTGCAATTTTATAGATAGGAAAACAAACTCAAGACTGTTAAATAATGAACTCAGGATAGCATGGTGGGTGAGCTAAAGGAATGCTTTTTGTGTGTGGTTCTGAAAGTTCTTATGAATTAAAAAAATTACTGAGTATTTTGCTATAGTTTATTTTTGTTATCTATTTAGGAGAAACACTGCTTCTTCTTTGCTTTACTGTTTTTATCCCACATGACTCACTCTACCTCTCCTCTCATTAATCTCTTCTATTTGCCTACATCATATTTTATGTAGACTGAGCTCACTGACAACAGAGTGGACTTAATAAAGGACTTTCCTATGTGTCCTTATATCAGTCTACAACCACTTCATAAGACTAGCACTTGGCCAGTAATTCTGTGTCTCCAGGGCAGATACAATGCTTTAGACATAGCAAATCTCTTTTGAAGCAAAGACTACAATTTTGAAGATGCCTACTAAATAGAAATAAAATTTAATTATGTCACCAAATAAAGCATTAGGCCAAGATTTCTGTATTTAACATTTACTATAGCTTGAATGTGCCTGAAGTAGAGTTTTACTCTCAAAATAAAATATTTTATGATTTTCACAACAAAATGCTATCGACAACATTATCCTTTACTGCTTATCAACTTTGTCAGTTCCAAAAATAATTTAATATTGTAAAAATTGAGTCCACATAGCTCTGAGGTAGCAATTTTATCTTCAATAATATATGCATATGGAATAGGAAAACAAGAATGTGTTTTAGCATATAAGATTATCTAAATGATATTAGGTAGAAAGTATTTTGTTGACTAGATTTTTTGTTTCTTTAATTATTATTTAAAGATAGGGCTATCCTGAAATTTGAAATTCAAGCAGAGTCTTTTCAAGGATAAGACTGAGTAGAATGTATAATCAGAAAGTCAGTGACCAGAAATATATTTCAACATTTTTATTTAAAATCACCTAGTTAAGATCTAATCAACTGAATTCCATGAGAAAAACAAACAAAAAATTTAGAAAACATAGAATAAGAAAGGTTTATGGGGATAAAGTCTGATCATTGGCTAGTACGTACCTTTAAATTCTTATCTATTCTCTTTCTCCCTTAGTTTAAATTCAGCATCTATATCTTACACTGGAAGTTATCTTGTCATCAGGAATTCTTACAGGATTATGTGAAAAGTAACGAGGAGAGTAATAATCTTGAAACATCTCAGGGATCAATTACAGTACTAATTGACATTTTTAATATCAGTCACTTTTATGCTGGGATCAGTTTTACTCAACTGGTTCTCTGAAGGACAGCTGATGCCGAAGTTGATGCAGTCAGGTATAGCTTTACCAAGAGTTGTCTTTCCTTCATTTCTTAATCATCTCAAAAAAAAAAAAAAGTCACGATAAAAAATTTTAAATGAAGAATGAAAAGAAAAATGAGTGGTCCTTGCTTAGTTCTGGCTTAGCAATCTGGAATCTTTATATCAGAAGAAATAACTATGTAGGTGACTGTGATATGTGGAGAGAAAAAGGCCTGGTAGAGAAAGGAGGTGAGGAGAGTGATATGAAAGCATTGTAATACTGTGGGAGGCTGGAGTTGAAGTTATTGAAATGGCTAAAAAAAAATACTTTAAAAAGGATACTAAACAGAATTTTAAATTGTTGGAATCATTGCAATGTAAACCCCCTGTATTTCTGAAAACCCCTAGTAAACTTTATATCTAAAGAACTTGGAAGAATGTGTGTGTGTGTGTGTGTGTGTGTGTGCGCGCGCATGCACACCTGTGTACATGAGTTAGAGATTTGTTAATTAAGTAATGTGTTGTAGTTTTAAATCCATATTAAATTTTAAAAAGTCAGATTTGGAGAATGTTCCAAAAAGTGAATTAATGCAAGGGTTATCAGACCTCAGAGATAAAAATACCTTCTTACCTTTACTCCTCAGAAATTATATATATTTTGAGATGTACGTTTCAATTGCTCAGTTGTGTCTGACTTATTGCAACACCAATGGACTGCAGTAAGCAAGGCTTTCCTCTCATTCACCAACTCCCAGAGCTTGCTCAAACTCATGTCCATGAGTCAGTGATGCCATCCATCCATCTCATCTCTGTCGTCCCCTTCTCCTCCTGGCTTTAATCTTCCTCAGCATCAGGGTATTTTCCACTGAGTCAGTTCTTCTCATCAGGTGGCCAAAGCATTGGAGCTTCAGCTTCAGCATCAGTCCTTCCAATGAATATTCAGGACTAATTTCCTTTAGGATAGACTGGTTGTATGTCCTTGCAGTCCAAGGGACTCTAAAGGGTCTTCTCCAACATGACAGTTTGAGAGCATCAATTCTTCTGCACTCAGGTTTCTTTATGGTCCAACTCTCACATACATACATGACTACTGGAAAAATCATAACTTTGACTGGAAGGACCTCTGTCGGTTAAGTAATGTCTCTGCTTTTTAATATACTGTCTAGGTTGGCCATAGCTTTTCGTCTAATGAACAAGCGTCTTTTAATTTCATGGCTGCAGTCATCATCTGCAGAGATTTGGGAACCCAAGAAAATAAAGTCTGTCACTGTTTCCACTGTTTCCCCATCTATTTGCCATGAAGTGATGGGACCAGATGCCATGATCTTCATTTTTTAAGCCAGGTTTTTCACTCTCTTCTTTCACTTTCATCAAAAGGCTCTTTAGTTCCTCTTCACTCTCTGCCATAAAGGCGGTGTTATCTGCATATCTGAGGTTATTGATATTTCTCCTGGCAATCTTGAGTCCAGCTTGTGCTTCATCCAGTCTGGCATTGGCATGATGTACTCTGCATGTAAGTTAAATAAGCAGGGTGACAATATACAACCTTGATGTACTCCTTTCCCAATTTGGAACCAGTCTGTTTTTCCATGTTGTGTTCTAATTGTTGCTTCTTGACCTGTATACAGATTTCTCAGGAGGCAGATAAAGTGGTCTGGTATTCTCATCTCTTGAAGAATTTTCCACAGTTTGTTGTGATCCACACAAAGGCTTTGAAGTAGTCAAAAAAGCAGAAGTAAATGTCTTTTTGGAACTCTCTTGCTTTTTCAATTACCCAAGAGATGTTGGCTATTTGATCTTTGGTTGTTCTGTCTTTTCTAAATCCAACTTGAACATCTGGAAGTTCTCAATTATATACTGTTGAAGCCTAGCTTGGAGAATTTTGAGCATTACTTTCCTAGAATGTGAGATAAGTACAACTGTGCAGTAGTTTGAACATTCTTTGGCATTGCCCTTCTTTGGGATTGGAATGAAAACTGACCTTTTCCAGTCCTGTGGCCACTGCTGAGTTTTCCAAATTTACTGGCATATTGAGTACAACACTGTCACAGCATCATCTTTTAGGATTTGAAATAGCTTAACTGGAATTCTATCATCTCCACTAGATTTGTTTATAGTGATGCTTGGAAGGCCCATTTAACTTCACATTCCAGGATTTTTGGCTCTAGGTGCGTGACCACACCATCTTGGTTATCTGGGCCATGAAGATCTTTTTAATATAGTTCTGTGTATTCTCATCACTCTTCTTAATATCTTCTACTTCTGTTAGGTCCATGCCATTTCTCTCCTTTATTAAGCCCATCTTTGCATGAAATGTTCCCTTGGTATCTCTAATTTTCTTGAAGAGATCTCTAGTCTTTCCCATTCTATTGTTTTCCTCTATTTCTTTGCATTGATAACTTAGGAAAGCTTTCTTCACTCTCCTTGCTATTCTTTGGAACTCTTCATTCAGATGAATATGTCTTTCCTTTTCTCTTTTGCCTTTCACTTATCTTTTCATTTCAGCTATTTGAAAGGCTTCCTCAGACAGCCACTTTGCATTTCTTTTTCTTGGGGTGATTTTGATCACGGCCTCTTGTACAGTGTTATGAACCTCCATCCATAGTTCTTCAGGCACTCCGTCAGATTTAATCCCTTGAATCTACTTGTCATTTCCACTGTATAATCATAAGGGATTTGATTTAGGTCATACCTAAATGGTCTAGTGGTTTTCCCTACTTTCTTCAATTTAAGGCTGAATTTGGCAATAAGGAGTTTGCCATCTGAGCCACAGTCAGCTTCTGGTCTTGTTTTTGCTGACTGTATAGAGCTTCTCCATCTTGGGAGGCAAGGGGTATAATCAATCTGATTTCACTATTGATCATCTGGTGATGTCCGTGTGTAGAGTTGTCTCTTGAGGTGTTGGAAGAGAGTGTTTGCTATGACCAGTGCATTTCTTGGCAAAGACAGTTAGCCTTTGCCCTGCTTCATTTTGTACTCCAAGGCCAAACTTGTCTGTTACTCTCTGTATCTTTTGACTTCTTAATTTTGCAATCCAGTCCCCTATGATGAAAAGGATATCTGTTTTTTTGTGTTAGTTTATTTTGAGTTGAGTAAATATCAAACTTCCCACAAACTTGAAATCAAAGTTTTGGCAGACATTTTGAGATCTAGATAGCTTATGATAGGATTTAAATTAGACTTACTTTTGTTCACTAAAATCTACCTCTAAGAATACCTTCACGATCTCTCCCCTCAAATGTTTAGAACTTTGAAGTATGTTTTCAGATTTATGTACTTAAATGATTAAAATTCTTGATATAACAATCATCTTGTCCCTTTGATAAAAATAAAGGAAATGTTTCAAATAAATACTATATAACTGAGAAATTAATCACCCAGAACAAAATAAATTCTCCCTGAAAGAGCTAAAAATAACATTTTAATCAGAATCCTATGGAAACAAAATGGGATTTTTCAGTGTATTATCCTACATTGACTTCTTGAAAATATCCCCTTCTTATTGTTATAAGGGAAACCACTGTCTTGATATAGTCTAGATAGGGTCTCAGAGAAAGAACAAATCTTGGATACATTTGTGATTTGGAGTCTGTTTAGGTGAGTTTTTCAAACTGGTGCCTTGATTAGGATTGGGAAATGGTCATAATATAGTAGTATATGAACACAGCAAGACGAGGTGGCAGGAAAATAAAAGTCTTCATCAGAAAATAGTAACTTGATGTTTTCTATTCAAGTTGAATAATTTGGTCATTTAAGTAATAATTTCAGCAAATTTCTGGAACAAATATGTTTGTAATTTTTATCTTGTTGAGTCAGAATCTCTGAGTATAGTGAAACTGAATTAACAATAGCAGTGCTTAAAGAAGAAATCCATGTTAGGAATGACATCAAATAATAGTCCATATTAACATAGTAAACTGTGCATGTACAAATGGTTTTGATTCTATGTGTGATCATAAGGTGAAAACTCTGAGATCGTTTAAAGACTAATATTAAAAATGTGGACACATACAGCAAATCTGAGAACTGAAGAATTAACATACCATAGACCTAGCTCAGCTGGTAAAGAATCCTCTTGCATTGTGGGAGACCCCAATTTGATTCCTGGGTCAGGAAGATTCCCTGGAGAAGGGATAGGCTACCCAGTCCAGTATTCTTGGGCTTCTCTGGTGACTCCTGCCTGCAATGCAGAAAACCTGGGTTCAGTCCCTGGGTTGGGAAAATCCCCTGGAGGAGGGCATGACAACCCCCTCCAGTATTCTTGCCTGGAGCCTGGTGGGCTGCTGTATATGGAGTTGCAAAGAGTTGGACATGGCTGAGAGACTAAGAACAGCAGAGATCATTCCTGACTGTACTTTCCTTAGCAGAATACTGAGGTTCTGTACGATGAAAAAAGTGAAGTCACTCAGTCGTGTCCAACTCTTTGTGACCCCATGGACTGTAGCCTACCAGGCTCCTCCATCCATGGGATTTTCCAGGCAAGAATACTGGGGTGGGTTGCCATTTCCTTCTCCAGGAGATCTTCCTAACCCAGGGATTGAACCCGGGTCTCCCACATTGTAGGACTCTTTACCATCTGAGCCAGGATGGTGGTATAATCCAATTGAGCAATTCTTATGTTCTCATATTCATAAAAAAAGTGTGGCCTCAAAATTATGTAATATATTGACATATATGGGTTAATGTATATTTAGAAATTATTGTTATATCCACAATTATCTTGTTAGTCCTTAACAAAGTTTTTCCCCACTTCAAAACTATATTGAAATTGTCTTTTATTATATTATTCACAAAAAAGTTCTTATTTTAGATAAGTGTTCTTTACTAAAGCATGCAAAATGAAACTGTAACACTGTGATTCTGTGATTTCATATACATGAGAATTTTTTCTGTAGAGAATGTGTAAGGATATTGGAATTAGCCTACCTCTGGTGAAAGCTATAGTGAAATGTGCAGAATTCACTTTGTCTTAGAAGTGGCTTTAGAGACTACATAATTGTTAGATTCCTGGGAATGGCTTCAACTATCTCTGAATATAACCATCATTTGACAGGGACTTTCAGTTCAGTTCAGTTCAGTTGCTCAGTCATGTCCGACACTTTGCAACCCCATGAATCACAGCACGCCAGGCCTCCCTGTCCATCACCAACTCATGGAGTTCACCCAGATTCACATCCATCGAGTCAGTGATGCCATCCAGCCATCTCATCCTCTGTCGTCCCCTTCTCTTCCTGCCCCCAATCCCTCCCAGCATCAAAGTCTTTTCCAATGAGTCAACTCTTCACATGAGGTGGCCAAAGTACTGCAGTTTCAGCTTTAGCATCATTCCTTCCAAAGAAATCCCAGAGCTGATCTCCTTCAGAATGGACTGGTTGGATCTCCTTGCAGTCCAAGGGACTCTCAAGAGTCTTCTCCAACATCACCGTTCAAAAATATCAATTCTTCAGCGCTCAGCCTTCTTCAAGTCCAGCTCTCACATCCATACATGACCACTGGAAGAACCATAGCCTTGACTAGACGGACCTTAGTCGGCAAAATAATGTCTCTGCTTTTGAATATGCTATCTAGGTTGGTCATAACTTTTCTTCCAAGGAGTAAGCATCTTTTAATTTCATGGCTGCAATCACCATCTGCAGTGATTTTGGGGCCCCCCAAAATAAAGTCTGACACTATTTCCGCTGTTTCCCCATCTATTTTCCATGAAGTGATGGGACTGGATGCCATGATCTTCGTTTTCTAAATGTTGAGCTTTAAGCCAACTTTTTCACTCTCCTCTTTCACTTTCATCAAGAGGCTTTTTAGCTCCTTTTCGCTTTCTGCCACAAGGGTGGTGTCATCTGCATATCTGAGGTTAGGTGGTTTATATGTCTCAAAAATCACACTAAAAGTATTTCACTGTGACTTTTCATTATCAAAGAGAATTTTTACATGCTAGTAAAGCAGATGGTGATTGCAGCCATGAAATTAAAAGACACTTACTGCTTGGAAGGAAAGTTATGACAAACCTAGATAGCATATTCAAAAGCAGAGACATTACTTTGCCAATCAAGGTCCATCTAGTCAAGGCCATGGTTTTTCCAGTGGTCATGTATGGATGTGAGAGTTGGACTATAAAGAAAGCTGAGTGCAAAGAATTGATGCTTTTGAATTGTGGTGTTGGAGAAGACCCTTGAGAGTCCCTTGGACTGCAAGGAGATCCAACCAGTCCATCCTAAAGGAGATCAGTCCTGGGTGTTCATTGGAAGGACTGATGTTGAAGCTGAAACTCCAATACTTTGGCCACCTGATGCGAAGAGCTGACTCATTTGAAAAGACCCTGATGCTGGGAAAGATTGAGGGCAGGAGAAGAAGGGGATGACAGAGGATGAGATGGTTGGATGGCATCACCAACTCGATGGACATGGGTTTGGGTGGACTCCGGGAGCTGGTGATGGACAGGGAGGCCTGGTGTGCTGTGATTCATGGGGTTGCAGAGAGTCGGACATGACTGAGTGACTGAACTGAACTGAACTGAGTAAATCTATCTCCTCTCTAATTCTAATGCCTTAATTCTTACCTTGATAACAGAGTGCTGTGTGCAGAGTAGTTTGAAGTTTAAGAATTAAGCAGACCTGCACTGAGCTTCTGTTTCAATGGGTGTTTAGATTTTTTTTTAAAGTTGGATTCCCTTTTCTATGAGGATATTGACACCTGTCTTGCAGGTTTGCTAGGACTGTCAGAGGGAATGACTAATATAAAGCTCTCAGAAGTGGTAAAATTTAAAACAAAAATATAACTTTTTTCTCATCTTCCTTGAAGAAAGATGTGTTCTAGAGCCAGTTTTTCCCATAAGGAGATCATTTCTCTCTTAAAGCTTTCATAATCTGCTTGGTCAAACACTGAATTTTTAATTTTCTCTGTGCTAATAACCTCTCTGGGATGTAATTTGCTTTCTGTACAATCCTGAAAGTAATACCACCTTCATATGGTTATGGTGGAAATTAGAGGAAAGAACACAAAATATATAAAAGTATATAATAGCATTCTTATTATTAAGATAGCAAATAAGTTAGCAATTGATTAAATAAATCTCTTCTTTAGGGCCCTCCCAATTCTATCCTCCTATCTCTCCACACACCCTCTACCATCAGCCCACCTTCCCCTCCAGACCCCCCTAACAAAGGAACACAAATTCTGTCATGTATTTTGTTTCAGATTTTAAGGCCAGTGTGACCATACACATACCATATTTTCAGTTCATAAAAACTTATCACCTTAAGTAGAAAAGCTCTGTTGCTTTTCTTACTATTTACTTCTCTTACTATTGTAAGATTCTCTCCTTATCTGAAACTGGCTGAGCCATTTTGTCTGCTGCAGGGAAAGAGTGTGCAACCATCTTAATTCCTGCTGGCAAATTATTTATAACTCAGATACTCATTGAAATCAAGCCATCCATTTGTGGGCCAAATATTATTGACTTGACTCTCACAGTGAGTGATATATTTTGAATTCAACACCTATACAAGATTTCCAGTTTGGGGGGTAATGGGGCTACATTGATTGTCTTAGTTAATTTATGCCTTTGTATCACCCTGAATTAACTCAGGGTTTGAATCATCCAGTGATTCCACACATGAAGCTATATCTAGTTGCGAAACTTCGCAGGTTTTCCTGGTTACTCAAATTCCACTTACTGAAACTTTGACCCTATTTCTAGCTCTCCTGAAGTCATGGGGAGACTGGGAGATGAGGTAGGGGAAGATGAGGGGAAGAGCTATTTCACAGCTGAATCACTTAGCAAATAACTTAAATTTCAGTAATTTACAAATCTGTTTCTAAAAGTCTTTTCTGCTGCTGCTGCTGCTGCTGCTAAGTCGCTTCAGTCGTCTCTGACTCTGTGCGACCCCATAGATGGCAGCCCATCAGGCTCCCCCGTCCCTGGGATTCTCCAGGCAAGAACACAGGAGTGGGTTGCCATTTCCTTCTCCAATAAAGTCTTTTCTACTACTCCCTAGTGCACAAAGTGAGTGTTGCAGAAACTTGGCATTTTAATGTTTTCTCTTTGCCTCCCGGGGACTGTAATTCTTCACACCCTGGAGTGAAGAGAAATTTAGCACTTTGCTACTCCATCTCCCAGTTTCTGCTCTGGGCCCAGTTTTGTACGAACTAAAATCATTAAGGTGCTCAGTTAAACAAAATACATGTCTATTAGTTTATAACATCTTGGTTACCTAGAAGGCTACTTTGAATTAAAACAGAAATTTATTTTATCTATACTTGCATTGAATATTCCAATATCATTATTCTTATGTGTTGCCTGATTTGGAATCCAAGTGTTAAGTAACCTATACTTTAATAATCTATAGAATATATTGTAATGGTATCTAGTATCACAGATAATTTTATGTTGGATGAAGGTGTTTCTCTTAAATTAGAATACATTAAAAAATTGGCTTCTCAAAAAGTGAACACAAAGTAATTCCCTTCCTGATCTTTTCCTTTAATTTGTTTCAGAGAATTTGAAGGATAGTACAGTATGATGAATGGTGATTAAACTGAGCCTGAACAAAATGATGAAGAAAATATTTAAACTTTTCAGTCTTGACAACAGGCATTAAAATAGAACACAGACCATTTTATGTTGAGCAGAGTTAAATTCAAGATTCTTTTGGAAGTCTGCATAATGCTGCTGCTGCTGCTAAGTCGCTTCAGTCATGTCCGACTCTGTGCGACCCCATAGACCGCAGCCCATCAGGCTCCACCGTCCCTGAGATTCTCCAGGCAAGAACACTGGAGTGGGTTGCCATTTCCTTCTCCAATGCATGAAAGTGAAAAGTGAAAGTGAAGTCGCTTAGTCATGTCCGACTCTTAGCGACCCCATGGATTGCAGCCTTCCAGGCTCCTCCATCCATGCGATTCTCCAGGCAAGAGCACTGGAGTGGGATGCCATTGCCTTCTCCACTGGATAATGCTATATATTGAACAAATCAATGAAGTCAAAGGACATAATGTTTTATTTATAAGCTTAAAAAAACAAAAGGATCAGCACTCAGCACTCAGAATTTTGATTATTTAATTTCCTTCCAAATAGGGAATATTTACTCTAGTAATTTTCTCATTTTTGGTACTTTGTTATGAGAAATTTTAACATATATTTGGATATAGCAATGATTTAATTGCCTAAAATAGAGGAACTATCACTAAAAAAACTATTATATTTCTTTATCTTATTATCACCTTCAATAATGATAATTACATAAGGGAAAGTAGTGCTGATATAATAATAGTTGGTAATATGTTATATTTATGCTATGGTAGACAATGTTATTATATTTTAATAAATATTAACTATTTCTCATGAGCATTTTATGATATAAGAAAAAATATTATTCATTATTATAAATGGATATGCTAAAGAGATGTTAAGTAAATTATTCAGGCTCTCTGATTCCCATATCCATGTTTATCAGCATTTATGACAATTTTTCCACATCCTCATAAATATTTGAAATTGGCTATTCAGGAGTTATATGATGGTGTTTCAGATTCAAATGATAGCAGTAGATAGCATAAGAGGTGGAATCCTGAATATTTTCTAAAGGTGGAGCTGACACGTTTTGATGATGGATAAATATGGTGTATGACACCAAGAGAAAAAGTCAATAAGGACTCCAAGTTTTTATTCTACACACTGAAACCTTGGAATTCCAATGAATGGATAGAGATAAGACTATGGAGGGAGCAAGGAGATCCAACTAGTCCATCCTAAAGGGAATCAGTCCTGGATATTCATTGGAAGGACTGATGCTGAAGCGGAAACTCACAATACTTTGGCCTCCTAATGCGAAGAACTGACTCATTTGAAAAGACCCTGATGCTAGGAAAGATTGAAGGCGGGAAGAGAAGGGGACAATAGAGGACGATATAGATACTTGGATGGCATCACCAACTCATGGGCATGAGTTTGAGTAAACTCCGGCAGTTGGTGATGAACAGGGAGGCCTGGTGTGCTGCAGTCCATGGGGTCACAAAGAGTCAGACACGACTCAATCACTGAACTGAACTGAACCAATGGAGAGAGCAGTTTTTAAAGAGATCATTTGAAATTTGGTTCTGACAATATTTATTAAGCATATTTATTAGACATTGAGGTGGCAATATCTAATAGACAACTGGATATATTTCACAAGATATGTAGAAATTCAAATTTAGAGTGTTTCAAGTTACAGGTTATATTGAGAAAAGAGATTATATTAAAACCTTAAAGGGAGTGAATGTAACTAGAGAACAGAAAGGACTTTTTCTAATAAGAAAGAACTAGTTAATCTGAGTAAACTATTGGTGAGGACAACTGAAAAACTCCTGTCACATTACTAACAAATCTACTGCAAGGTTCTAAAGGTAATGATATAGTAAAACGTTGCCAGATAAATATCTCAGGAATAGGTATAATCTATAAAGGTGAGATCAGTATCTGAAAATAGTATTCATTTAGGGCTATTCACCAATTCGGTGGCTCAGATGGAAAAGAGTCTGTGTGCATTGTGAAAGACCAGGATTCGATCCATGGGTTGGGAAGATCCCCTGGAGAAAGAAATGGCAACCCACTCCAGTATTGCCTGGGAAATTGCTTGGGAAATCCTATGAACAGAGGAACCTGGCAGGCTACAGTAGTCCTTTGGGTCACAAAGTGTTGGATACAACTGAGTGACTAACACTTTCACTTACTTTTCTTTTCACCAATTCAGGAAGAGGTGTTGATAGGCAAATAACATGAGCAGCATTTTTAACAGCCTTCAGGACTGAAATAAAGGTCTAAGTTCTGCCATTGAGAAGCAACTAGTAATTCCCACATTTTGTATTATGATCCCCAAAACCTATATTCTAAGAATTAGGATGAATGAGAAGTTGATTTGCCCTCACAGAGTGTGAAGCCAAATTTTCAAGACTATTGATCTCAATTTGAGTGGGATATCAGATTGCTGGTACCCTTATTTGAATTCCAGAAGCCATAGTAAAATCGGTTTAGAAGAAAATGTCTTTATTTTAGACCTTAAATTTCATTTACACTATCAAATGTCACTTACATATTCCTCACACTTAATAAAAAGTAGCTAGACACTAGACACATAAAGAAGTTAAAACACACAAATGAAATGAAAAACAAGAAAAAATAGATAATAAAGATAAACCAAGTAATCCTGGACATGTTATCAGATAAAGATTTTAAATCAAGTTTAAATAGTGTGTACACAGAGATATAGCAAAATGTTGAAACATTTGTCAGGGAAGTGAAAATTATAAAAAGGAATCACATTATAATTTTAGAACTGAAAAATAAAGTAACCTAAATTAAGAAATCAACAGAAGTTTTGCAGATGATTGACAAGAAAGCCACATCTAGTTACATGATTCAACTATTGAAGACTGAAAGAAGCAAAATAGAAATTTTTATAAGTAGAAAGAAAAAAATAAATAAAAAGTACTGTTTTCCTACAAAGCAGTAACATAGACTTGTAGCTATTTTCTCAAACCAAATGAAAGCCCAAAAGACAATGAGAATGATGTCTTTAAAATTCTACAGAAAGTGAAGTCACTCAGTCGTGTCCGACTCTCTGTGACTCCATGGACTGTAGCCTACCAGTCTCCTCTGTCCGTGGGTTTTCCAGGCAATAGTCCTGGAGTGGATTGCCATTTCCTTCTCCAGGGGAATCTTCCCAAACCCAGGGATTGAACCTGGGTCTCCTGCATTGTAGACAGACGCTTTACTGTCTGAGCCACCAGGGAAGTCACTAAAAGATAACAACTCAACCTAGATTTCTCTCTCCAGCAAAGGCATCCTTCAAGCTAGAAGGTGAAATAAACTTTCAGGGTATCAAATTTGAGAAAATTTATTACTAACCTATTTATATTAAATGATAGATTCAAGTTTGAGCTTCAGACCAAAAAAAAAAAAAGTATCCTAGAAGAAACATAAAGAAAAAAAAATAAAAATAAAAAAACAGCAGTGAAATGGTAAACACAAAGGGACTGATAAATGAATAATGCTGTATAAAACAATTGGGTCTTGCTGTGTTTAACACATATCTATCTGTATATCTAGATCTATATTGCCTATATATACATACATATATTGCATTATAAGACTAGCGTATAATTAAAGAGGTAAAGAGTGTGGTAAGATTTTTGCACTGCACAGGAAAATGTAAAATCTTGGTGGTTTAACCTAACCCTTTATTCATTGAAGGAAAAGTAAAAGATTATATAACTTCTAGGCTAAAGGAAGGAAACAGTTTTTTAAAAAATAAAAGGAAAGCAGAAATGAAGAGTAAAAGGATGTACCAGGCAGGAAAAATAGGAAACAAATGTTATAAGGGTAGATTTAATCTCTATAATATCAGTAATTACATTCAATGTAAGTGAACTAAATAATGCCATTAATGGACAAAATATGTCTGACTGGATTTTAAAAATATATATTTTTCAATGGGAGATTCAAGAGAGATCTAGAAGGTGAACAATTGAAAACATAGAACATCTCCAAAAGTAGAGGAAATGCCTGTGTTTACATTCTAGCTAAAATCGCTTGCTTTTGCTACTATTCTTGTCTCTCAAAATGGAAATCCACATGTTTAAGGCTTCAATTTAATCTTCATCACCATAGAATGAGCTATGACACTGTGTGAGGGGGTGTGAGCTTCCCCTTAATTTGATGTTCTTGATCAACCAACCATACAGCCATCCCCCTCTTCAGCCTGGCGGAGGATTCCAATCAAGCTTTTGAAGCTATCCATTATCAACTTTTTTGTGGTCTAGCAATTTAAACAAGTCTTGCAAGTTTAAAGTTCTAATATTTCATTATCTTTTTCATGTTTGCCTCTCTATAGAAAAACTTTTAAGAAAGAGTTTAATGGGAAAAGAGGAAGTAAAAGATAACAAAAAAGTAAAGGATGGAGTTTTCACTGAGAAAAACAAAAGCAACAGGAAGGAGGCAGGAAGAATGGGGATGGAGTACAAGGAAATACTGAGAGTAGGGTTATTCAGTTGTGAAGACTATACATTTAGAAAAAAAATTAAAGTTGGTTTGTACACAGGATAGTGTTCCATGAGGGAATTCTTTTCTGGCATTACCTGGGAAATTTTGCTTTTCTTTGTTTTGAATAACTGATACTGAAAACAATGTCATTGAGAAATTAGGAGAACAGGAAAATAACTGTAATACTTCTGGGATAGCAAAGGCATTTGTGATCCTAAGGAACCTACTAACTTCAAGTGGAGAGTAAGATCAAGAAATGTTCATGTCCAATGAACCTGAACAATCGAGATTCATGTTTCCAGAACCCAGTACAAGAGAATGTGGAATAAAATGGTCCTTCATTGATGGGCCAGTTGGATCCTGGGTGGTTGTGGCTGTACCTGCATTTTCTTGAAAATAAATCTTACTAAGTCATTGTATATGATATATTTTATGCAGATTTTATGATTAGCATCCCATGAAATAACATTTAGTATCAAAATAAGTTCTTAATGTGGCAAATCTCACCCATATTTTGAGTACTGTTGATCTTTCTAGGAGGTATGGAATGCTGACATGATTAACTTCTCTCCAGTGATGTTTGCCTTTTGCCTGGAAAATCCTATGGACAGAGGAGCCTGGTAGGCTGCAGTCCATGGGGTCGCTAAGAGTTGGGCACGACTGAGTAACTTCACTTTCACTTTTCACTTTCATGCATTGGAGAAGGAAATGGCACCCCACTCCAGTGTTTTTGCCTGGAGAATCCCAGGGACGGGGGAGCCTGGTGGGCTGCCGTCTATAGGGTCGCACAGAGTCGGACACAACTGAAGTGACTTAGCAGCAGCAGCAGTGATGTTTGCTCGCATTTTCCACTGTAAGAATATTAATTATAGATTCTGGTTCCTTGTAAAAATATTATTGTCATGCTTTATGAATAATTTTTAAAATACAGTTTTAACTTAATTTTATTTAATAATTTTATAAATTTTAAACATTGCTTAAAGCATTTGAGAATAATTTTTGTTTTCAGGAATTTCAATTTCTGTGTATGAATCAGGAATTTGAAATATTAAATCAATATCGAGAACTGAGACATGCCTGTGAGAAAGGAAAACAAAGTTTGGTGAAATTTACTAAAACCAACTTACGTGTATTTCCCAGGTTGTGAAGTGAGAAAAACAAAAAAGATACAAATATGTATCATCTAACATGGATATAATAGATGTTAAGGGCCCAGTAAGCATGAAAGTGTTTCTGAGAAAAGTGTAGGAATAGAAGAATCCAGAGTATGAAATGAAACATAAACATCAGTTGTATGCATTGTAAGTCAGCCAAAGAGCCAAATGTTCATTTTTATAGCAAAATAAGAAGGTGCAAACAGAGACTTTACTGAGCTCTTACCCACTCCAGTGTTCTTGCCTGGAGAATCCCCACCGACAGAGTGGCCTAGCAGGTTGCAGTCCATGGGGTCACAAAGAGTTGGGAACAACTAAGCACAAGGCACATTCTTATTTTCAACCTAAGGACAATGATGGATATTTAGACCTATAAATGACTGGTGTTAAAATAATGCTAAGGTGTCTGTGTTCAGCCCCCAAAAGGAGAAATATTCTCACTTATCAGTAGTAACTGTTGGAGTCAGGGTTATAGGATACCACACTTTCCCTGATGGGGTCATGGTCATCCTTGGGGGAACTTTTTGGGCATTACTGATACTTTCCAAGATTATAAATATCAGATCTGAAATGATTTTAATGGATCAGATATTTGGGGAAGATTTTTCTTGCACAATAGAAGATTTGGCATCCTAAGATTTGCACCCAGTACTCCAAATATTAGAGCTTAATATAATTCTCTTTCCTAGAAAATTGTGCAAAATGATCACTTTAACCATATCCCTCTTGTTTGTTTTTCTTAGCTTCACATATTTTTAATTATTCGATAAGCTTTAGTTGTGCATCTGTAGCATAGCTGACCTTGTATAAGATAATTAAAATGTGATACCAGGCCTTCAAGAAATTCAGCTTATTAAATCAACAAATTTTTCACTCATCATCATTAACATTATATCAGTTGCCATCTAAGATCTACCGTTCCTTGAACACTACGTATGTGTGAAGTATTCAGCTAAAAATATTGCATGTATTATCTCAACTAAAACCTCTGCAGCAGCTAATGTGACATATTTTGGAGTTCAAAACATTGAATTTAGAGTAATTAGCTCACAGTTAAAGAGCTAGAGGTTAATGAATCCTGGGCTAAGCTCAGAGCTAATTGATTTCAATGTTTGAACTCTTCAGCACTATTATAAACTATATACCTAGGCAAACTAATCGGTGCTTTGGGAACACCTAATTGAAGTAATATACTCTATTTGAAATAGGAGGTACCAGGAAGGCTGTAAAATGATATGACATTTAACTTGTGCCCTTAAAAATGTATAACAGGTAGTCATTAACTCAGTGGACAAGTAAAGATAACACATTCCAAATACATGAATCTACATGACCAAGAGAATGAAGCCTCATTATTTTTAAGATAAATTTCCAATATGAAGATATATATAAACCTACTTACCTAGAAAAAAATGTGAAAATAAGGATGAGATTGGATGTGAAATAAGGGTGCTGTGTCATGAAATTTATTGGCTATAGTGAGCCTTGCTCATTGCATTTTACCTCAGTGGTGATTAATAAATATTAGATTTTAATCTGATTTTATGACATTGTAATAGTGTTTATCATTTCTGTTCAAAATAACCTCATGTATTTATTGCACTTTTAGGAAGAATTATTATTATAGGTCAACACCTTTTGGTTAATAGCACTGATAATGCAAATACAGTTAGTTTATTACAGGAACCAGACACATAAGAACAAGCCAAATAAATTTTGAATATCCATCAATGTAATCATGCTAATGGCATTCTCATCTTCTTTGATCTATTTTAGTACCAACTCCTTTAACATTGATGGACAATAACATGGAGTAATGATGACAAGACAGTTAATAAGTTGCTGACTCTTATTTCACTGTATCTTTTCTATTAACTTCCTTTGATCTTAGATAGGAGGACTCACTGTTTTAAAACTGTCATTTCTACTAGAGATTAACCTATATAGTTAATGCAAATTCAATGAACATCTCAGTGTGGGTTGTTTTTTTTTTCTGTATTAGAATAAATTGATTCTGAGTTTCATCTAGAAGACATGTGTAATAGGTGATAAAGTATTATTTGTAAAAGAAAAGCAGTGAGGAGGAACATGGTTGCTTTGCCATATGTATAAATATCCCATAAACCCATAATCTTTAAAAAATGCTCCTGTGCAATCATAGATAAAGAAAGAAATGGAATAATGTTTGAAATAATATTTATTACTACCATAATCTATCTTATTCAAGATTACTGAGCAGGGAGCAAGCCAAGTCAATGAACTATATAGTGATATTGGAATATCAAATTAGTAGGGAAGAGGTTGATTACTATTATAAGCTAAAAAGTTGTAGGAAAAGTAAACTTAGATCACTAAAATATACATACTCATATTCAATTCAACTGTGCTATTATGTAACCTAAAACAAACTATTAACTATTACAAGAAGAAAGTTTCTGAGAGCATTTTTGGACATCATGAAGTAAGAGAATATATTCAAATATGATATGAAATTAAAATTGTTAAAGAACAGCAAATATTTTATATGTAAAAATTCATTACTAAGTCTAAAGCAAAAATAACAAACTGGGAAAATACTGGCAGTGGGTATTTTGGGTAAATCACAGAAAGGCATAAAAAGATAGATGTTTTAGTCATCTATACACCCCAGTTAATACGTATTGGTTATCTATACAAAAAGTCACCTCAAAGCATAGTAACTTAAAACTGGAATAATCAGGAATGGATTGGGAATTTGGGTGTGGTTTATCTAAGGAGTTCTAGCTTAAGATCTCAGAAGCTATAATCAGTTGGTTGGTTGTGGCTACAATCATCAAAACTGTTCATTCATATGTGTAGTGGACTAGGCTGTAGAAATCAGAACCACAGGAGCTGACTGCTGTGATTCTGCAGACATCGTTGTCTCTAGCTAAATAGTCTCTCCAGCTTAGTAATATCACAGTGGCAAGACTTCTTTTAAGCAAATTCAGTGTTCCAAAGGCAGATAAGCCCAGAGAGCAACCCAGGTGGAGGCTTTGTCAATTTTATGACCTAGCCTAGAAAATCACATTATTCTTACCCTATTTTGTTGGTCAGAAAAGGCAGAAGCCCCAGTCCAGATTCCAGGGTAGGAAATACAGGATCCACCTCTTAATGGGAAGAGTGTGAGTCATATGGAAGAAGAATATCTGGAAAATACATTCTGCCACAGGAAAGTGACTCACAAACTCTAAATATGTAGATACCTACATGCAATCATCCCATTAGAACTGTTCAAAAGCATTCATTGTATTAATGATTACAATTTTATAACAGGAAACAATATGCTTATTTTTTAGTTAAAATGCAGTCTCTCCCTACCATTAAATCTCATGACTGTTAAAAGTATGATATAAATTAATATTTAAAACAATGGGATGAGAATTCATGAGCTATTGGTGGAAGAAATGTAGCTTACAAAATAGAATGTATGATGAATAGTCTATTCATAAATATTATTAAAGAAATACCCCAAGAGTTTAAAATGTTATTTTTTATATATTAACATTTTTGGAGGAAAAACACAACTATAAATAAAGCAATTATCAAAATAATGATCCAGATTTTATCTAGTAGTAATGCAGGGAATGCAGAGATGGAATCAACAATATGGACAATAATAATGCCCAGTTCTGGAGCAAATTTTATATTTCACCTCTTAAAAAAATAAGAGAACTGAATTGCAAAATTTTAGTACGTGTACAGTGGTGAGGTTCACAGCTAAACCTGTCTTCTTTTATTCAGCATTCCTTTGGAGTACTGAGCTTTAAAATTGCATTCCAGTTCAGAAATCAAACTTTTTTAGATGTTCTCTGTGTGCAATCACTGAGAAGTTTCATGTAAAGACTTGCAGTGTTTTCTGTCTGACCCAGACCAAATAGGAATATATAAGGGAAACGTTATTTCCAAAAGCTATACTTCTGCATTAAAATGTGTGACATTTTAGTTATTGCTAAGTAGCACATTTGTTGATAATAAAACTTCCTGCTTTTTCTCCAAAAATATAAACATGTTTTACATGAGACAGTAAATGCAATGAACACTGGGCAAAGTGACCTGAGTTCCATTGTGGACAAGGAATGTCTCCTGCCACATCGATAAACAAAGGATGTTGTTGCTCTCAAGCCATCAATCAATGGGGTCACCAGACTGTACGCCCTGAGGGGACTCAGGATGGATGGAGAAAAACAGGATACTGGCCCTAGATAGTTAAGTGCATGTTAAAGGAATGATATCAATGAGCCCAGACTCTTGCATCTGTCTATACCTAGAAAGGACTGAATTCCTTAATTTGAGATGTGTGATTTTCTTTTATTAACAGTAATCTTTTGATATTCCAAATACCTGAGGTTTATTTTTGTTTTTACAAAAACTCTTATACATCCCAGCTCCTTCTTTACCTCCTTGGAACAGTCCTTCAGAGGTGTTTGAGAGGCTGAATCCTGGGCTGAAGTCTTCAGCATGTCCGCCAAATAAAACATAATTCCTAACTTTTAGGTTATCTTTTTTTTTTCAGTGGACACTATCCTGTTTCTCTAATTACATGTCCTCAGGCATGTTATGACCTCATTTAGACCTATTACTTCATCTAAAAAATAAATAGCACACTCAATTTTTAATGTCTTTTTGGTTCTGAAACAATTCCAATTTTCTCTTTCTCCTCTATAGTGGATTTATTGATCAGTCCATATCATATGATGATGTGTAAGTATTCTGTTTCTGCTATCTCTAATGTTTTTCTAATATTGCTAGAGTAAATTCACGTGATCGTCAGCCCAATTAACTAGTGAAAACCTTAAATCATAGAAGACATGCAAACATTATTTCTCCAAACACAGTATAAGACTTGATGGAAATTTACTCATACATGCATTTGGCATACAGCAAAACCTGGAAATGGAGGTAAGTAATTGCCCAGTCAGATGCACGGTCAGATCTCTGTGCTCAGGGTTAAAGCCACAGTATAGAAAGATGTAGCAAGTCCATTAAGTGAGAGGGAGTACAAAGGCAGAAAGGATAGGGACACAGGCTTTCTCACCCTGTGCCCCATCCATCATCCTGTGTAGATATTAAAATCGAGGAGTGAGATAGTCATGAGGCAGAGTGAGAGACTGAAGATGCCTCAGGGAAGAACCTTTCCAATACTATTGGTATGGGAGGACGCCAGAATTCCTTGAATCCCAGAATGTTGTGACACTCTCAAAAGGACACACCTAATAATAAGAGGTTGTATAACTATGGATATACCAGGTGTGGTTCTTTCCTCAGTCCTTGTCTTGTCATAGTGAAGAAAAAACAAAAAAATTAAAATGACACACTAGAAAGTCCACACAGGCATGATCTATTAAACAAGCAACAAACAGTTTGGAGGGTGGGGCAGGGGGACACTCCTGAGATATGAGAGTGGATCCACCCCATTTTAGGTCCTATTCCCCTCCCAAGTAGTCCTTGGAGTCTGATTTGTTTTGTCCCATGTCAAACAGGGCTTGTATCTGAGACCAACCAGGGAAGGGGGCGTGTTGGGGATGTTTTTCCCACTGAAGCTCCAGTGCTTTTTGATTTGTTTCTCTGCCTTTTAGCTGCATTTTTTAATCATCATTTTGGACTCTTTTCTCTACCTAACAGGCGAATGTGTTTCATTATCACAGTCAATTTTTGCTGCTATGATAAAGGACCATAGACTGATTGGCTTACAACCAACAGAAGTTTATTTCTCATAGCTCTGCAGGCTGAGACATCCAAGATCAGGGTGCTTGCATGATCTCTTTCTGATGAGAGAGTTTTCTGATTTTCAGACTGCTGACTTCTTATCTTCACATGGCAGAAAGCAGGCAAGGGGATGCTCTGGAGTCCCTTTTATAAGAACACCAATCCCATTCATGAGGGCTACACTTTCCAGACCTAATTTCCTCCCAAAAGTCTTACCATCTAATACCACTGTGTTATGAATTAAAATTTCAACATAAGGGAGGGGAGCACAGACATTCAGTACCTTGCATGCATAAGCATGGAACTCTATGTAGGCTTTCATCAATTTCTTCCTTTCTATATGTGAACAGAGGCTCTCAGACAGACTTGGAAGCCTCTCTCTGGATACTTAGGAACTCACATTCTTCCTCTGAGGCATTAATTTTCCAATACCCAGAATTATTTAAGGAAACAATAGATTTAAGGTGGTGCTGAAAAAGCTAATATACTTACAAGTTATCCTACAATCCAGAAATTTCTCAGTAAATGCAAAAACAAAAAAACCAACTGTTAATTTATACTGAATCACATTTTAATATGCAGAAAAGGACTAAGTAAAAACATTCAATAATGATAAAAAGAGTGATTAAAGATTAAATATTACCTACTTAGGAAAACAAACTTTTCAGACACTTTGGTGGCATGTATTTCCATGCAATTTGCATTACATCAATATAATTAAACTAAATGTGAAAGTAATTAAAAGGTAAAACAAATGCTAAAAATGTGTACATTTGCAATGAGTCAAAAATACATTTAGTGTTTAAGAGGGAAAGGGCACTGTTAGCCAGATTAATGCAACATATGTTAAAGCATAAGGGTGAGCAAGCCACAATAATTTTCCTTTTGTTTAAAAGGAGGGGGGATATGATTAAAAGTATATTTTAACAGAAAACGATGCATTATAACAACATGTAGAATGCAAAGGCTTGGAATTGTATATAACGCCTTTAGAAAAAGATGTATTAAAGCTTAAGTGTGAACAAGCTAAAATGAAATGTGATGAAGCAACTAGTATTATGTATTTAGAATCTGAAGTGTAGAAGAATGTGCCACCACAAAAGGCCTCTTTAGCAAAAGGATTATTTTAAGCTGATTATCTTGAGAAACAGCAGAAACAAGATAAACTTGGAAAACTGAAGAGAAGTTGCCCTTTTGTAAAGCTAATTTATAAAGGATATCTCCATTTGTAAAGGAGTTTTTTTTCTCTGTCGATGCCATCTCCTGTTTGACCACTTCCAATTTGCCTTGATTCATGGACCTGACATTCCAGGTTCCTATGCAATATTGCTCTTTACAGCATCGGACCTTGCTTCTATCACCAATCACATCCACAGCTGGGTATCGTTTTTGCTTTGGCTCCATCCCTTCATTCTTTCTGGAGTTATTTATCCACTGACCTCCAGTAGCACATTGGGCACCTACTGACCTGGGGAATACCTCTTTCAGTATCCTATCATTTTGCCTTTTCATACTGCTTATGGGGTTCTCAAGGCAAGAATACTGAAGTGGTTTGCCATTCCCTTCTCCAGTGGACCACATTAGAGACAAGTCTCATCAAAGGAAAAGGCACTAAGATAAACTTGTATAACAAGCCCTACCCTTTTTACCATGATTTTCTTAATAACCTCCTCATAACTAGTCTCCTTCTAACCCCTTTATTCTTTCATCTCTAGCTAGGTTTTGAGCCAGAGATCTAAGCCACCTCATAGAGTTGCTCATTCTTCCCTGGATATTTCCCATGTGCACATGTTAATAAACTTCTGTTTGTTTCTCTCTTGTTTATATATTATTAAAAAGATCTCAACCTAGAATACAGACAGTACAGGAAAAATTGTTTTCCTTCTCTAAGAAACCATGTGTTCATTTAAATACATCCCTATTCTAACTTTTTGTGTGTTTCCCTGTTGATTTCATCTTTTCCAATTCATCATTTTTCTCAAATTCCTCTTATGAAAGTTACTAAATGCATCTAATCACCAGCTGCTACTATTAGTTCTCATCCTATTTTTAGATTGCTTGAATTTATCTTCCTTTGCCTTCTATGTTGATGCACTGCTGCCTTCTCTGATTTTTGAATAATTATGAGGATTTTGATTCTTAACAGTCTGCATTGCTGTTGGTATTAAATGGTTAAATGAATGAAATTGTGGTGTGGAAAATACAATAATAAAAGATGTTATAACATCTTAACTTTATTTCTGTTTTCACCTTATATGTCAATAGGAAAATTACTATACTCTTATCAAAAACAAAAAACAGGAAATTCAAACACTCCATTTCCACACCACAGAAAAGAATGTGAAGCAAAACTTAATTCAAGGGTAACAGTCAAAAAACAAACACAGTGAACAGATAGTACAGCAAAATGTTTCAGGGGAAAGGAAAAGAAGCATAAGTTATTGATAGGTGTTAAGTAACTAGCAGTTGACATTTTATACATGAGGTAATGAAGGTGATGAAAATATGTTAGAGATGCTATTAAAAAGAGAAAGTCTCTACTATCTAATGTTTAGCATATATAAAATATGTCTGAAAATTTTCTGTTTTTCTAAAAATAGACTACATCAGAACAAAGATACCAAAAAGTATCAGTAGAATTTTGTCAAGGAGAACTCAGAACAGAAGAAATTTTCTTTATTGCATCTTCCTAAAATTTTTCACTATCATATTTATGAGTACAATGTTTATTATTAACACAAGAATCTGTCTTTAATATAGTTTGTGGTTTTCTATTTGTGTATGTGTGGGCTTCCCTGGTGGCTCATTGGTAAAGAATCCACCTATCAATGCAGGATATGCAGATTGAGTCCCTGGGAGAAAGAAAGGTCCCCTAGAGAAGGAAATGGCAACCCACTCCAGTATTCTTGCCTGGGAAATCCCATGGACAAGGGAGACTGGTGGGCTAAAGTCCATGGTGTCACGAAGAGTTGAAAACATCTTAGTGACTAAACAACAACATTTTTGTATGTATATATGGGGCTTCCCTGGTGGCTCAGAGGTTAAAGCATCTGCCTGCAATGTGGGACACCTGGGTTCGATCCCTGGGTCGGGAAGATCCCCTGGAAAAGGAAATGGCAACCCACTCCAGTACTCTTGCCTAGAGAATCCGATGGACAGAGGAGTTCAGTGGGCTATAGTCCACGGGGTTGCAAAGAGTTGAACACGACTGAGCGACTTCACACACACACACACATGGTACATGAAGAAGGAAATGGCAACTCACTCCAGTATTCTTGCCTGGAAAATCCCATGGATGGATTTGCCTATTGGGCTACAGCGCATTGGGTCTCAAAGAGTCAGACTCGACTCAGAGACTTTCACATACATACCTATATATGGTATTAAATTTAGTTTGACTTAGCATGTACATTTGTTTCTTTCTTTCTACAATGTGTAGTCAGTGATTCTAATGAAAAGTGTTTCTTTTCTACATAAATCCTAAAGAATTTTTATCATTTAAATGAATGATAACTAACAGCATTGAATGGTCATCTCTAAGTAAGGAAGCTGCCCTCTTAAATGGTGAGCCAAAGAGGTTTATTTGATTTAGTTTCTTTTTTTTTTTTTTTTACATTGTACATTACCATTTAATATCCCACTATCCTTAGACTCCTCTACATATTTCTCTTTTGAAAGATCTCTCTAACCCAGAATTTCACATCTACTATGCAAATGGCTTCCAAATACCTAGCTGAAACCTGTCTAATGAGATTTAGATTAATACTTCCAGTTAAGCAGATCAGCATAATCAATTGTTTTTCCACTAATACTTCAAACTCAATAAACACAAACATCATCTTTTCCAGGTGATCTGTCACTTTGCTATTCTAAATTTATCTTGGTAGAAAGTGATTCTCACAGTTACCTGAGAACAATCATCAAGACCTAATACTGGAGGCATGCTTTTCCTGTAGAATTCTCTGCTATCTGTAGTTAGAAAAAACAAAACTCTTCCTTGTCTGATAGAAATGTACCTGACATTTGCCCATGATGTTTTGTGTTAAATTCTTTGTCTAAGAATTAGAGCTGGATGAGGATATACTTGTTGATTCAATTAATGTCTTCACAGTTTTACAGATTTTAGTCTTATCACAATGCTTTCATCTTGCAAGATCTGAGTGCTGATTTTTAAAATGCACTTTACACATACTCATGCCACTTCTTTACTTTTAATCATTTCATATGTTCCTGCTTAGAACTTTTCTAACTACCTACTCTATATAAAATAATTTTATATTAGCATAATTTTTCATGCTAAAGTAAGCATTTATCAGTTCACTTCTACTGTAACTACATATGACAAAAAGCTATATGGTTTTGCTTCCAAAGATTTTCACATGATGGCCAAGATTATGTTGATTTATTAGCAATTTATGTCTTTAGAGAATAGAATCCAATGTCTTTAAACTTTCATTCTAAATCAGATGAATATGTATATACACATATACATCATATGTAAATGCTGCAGGTGTAAAATGGAGATAATAGCTTGGTATGGCTATTGGGAAATGAAATAAGTAAAAGAAAAGCATTTTGGAACAATGACTGGCACTTAATTGCATGCTAATCTCAGCTCTGATTATTATTAATATGTATGAATTTCTCAGGGTCTTTTACAGTGAAAGACAATAGCTGTTGAATTGAAGTTTTATATCTGTGATAAATCATTCTCCTAAATTATAAAATAGAAACTCTCAAAAGCTTAACTTTACGGAGATTTAGACATGAACTAATTTGACTCTCTAGCATGTGTTAGATTTAGATGGCAGACTAAGAAATATTCAGTGACTTACCCAAGACGACATATTTAGTTTGACTTGCAAAATTGGTACTAGAATATGAATCTTATGAGCCAATACTGTCTAACTCATCATGTTAGTTGCAGTTTTCATTTGTTGTTACTTTATTTTATGGAGTTGTTTCAAAGACATTTTGCAGATAATAATGAGCATTAACTTGTGGTTCCCTTTTGCCATATGATTAATCATAAAATTATCTTGAGATTGTGATTATTTCTTTTAGTACCCATTTGCTTACACTCTCACACCTCCAGGCATTATGATCACATATTTTCTATTCATTCCTTTGTTGCTCATATCTGTGGCTGGAGTTAGGGGAAGCTCACCGACTGAAACCTCCCACTCTGGCCAGTAATCATAGTAACCATTTAAGTGAGTTATTTTACAACAGGGGGTCCTGGTAAGGAACATGGAACTATTAAGCCATCATCAACTGGAAGAATTCAGGAAAGGTCAGAAGGAGACACCACGTGTCCTTCCACCTCCCAGAATCCTTCTTGCTTGCATCTGTCTTGGCTTAGCAATGTGTATGCCACCAGGAAAGACCCTGAGTCATAATTATTGGCCAAAGACAAACTGCAAACTAATCCCATCGTCATGAAATTGAGCCTGGGAGCCATGTGGCAGAGCAGTTCCCCTTGGTTCCCTTACCCTCCACCCAGGGGCCCTTTCCCATAAAATCTCTTACTTGGTCAACTCTTGTGTCTCCTTGAAAAATTCATTTCCAAATTTTAGACAAGAGCCTATTCTCAGGCCTTGGAAGGCATCCCTCTTCCTGCAACAGAACTGTGAAGAGCAAGGTTTGGTAACTAGTGATCCACCAAAATTGTAAATGGCAACCCACTCTAGTATTATTGCCTGGAAAATCCCATGAATAGTGGAACCTGGTAGGCTACAGTCCATGGGGTCGCAAAGAGTTGGACACGACTAAGCAACTTCATTTCACTTTCCTATTGTGGAATCTGGCTGGGAGCTGGGTGTCCAGCCAGGGACATTTCCCAGCAACATCACCTCACCTGGTCTTCAGCTGTGGCTGTGTAACTAGTTTCACAAGACATTTGAGTAGCAGTAATGGTGGCACGTCTGTTGTTAACATTCTTTCTTCATTCTTTGTCCTTTCTCCAGTTACAGAGCTCCGATATCCTAGGAGATAGCAAAACCTTAACAAAAAGAAGCTGTAGGCCTAAATCAACTGTAAGGGAGGGGAAATTTTTCCCTACTCTTCGAGGACCTTTTGGCTAATCTGATAATTAAATTGACATAAGACAAATTAACAGGAGAAAAAGCTAATTATGTACATAAATTCAATTATGTGCATTGGAGGGCCCCATAAGTAAAATAAGACCCAAGGACATATTACACAATTGAGGCTTATATGACAACTAAGAGAAGAAGAATCAGATAGGAGTCTGAGACTTCAAAGGGGAAGAAGGTAATTCGTATGGAAATAGAAAAGCAAATGTTTGGTAAACAAACGTTTGCTATAACAAGCAAAGACAATGGGACAGGGAGAACTCCCCAGCTGGGAGCAAACTCTTCAGATGGATAACCAGCCCTACTATGTCAGCTCCTAGTTGCTCTGATGTGATAATCAGGAAAAAGAAGTGGTGGTGTTTTTGTTTGTTTGTTTGTTTTGATAACTGCACTTCAGTAGTATTGAGAACAAAAGGACTTCAGTAGAAAGGAAATGGGAGTTTATGTAGTCTTGTATTTCAAGCTCATAGAAAAAATCGGAAACACTGAGACTCTGTTTACTTAATACATTCCTAAATTCTTCTGTATTTGCTCTATTATTCTTGGCTACATAGCTAACTCTCAATCTATTATCCTGATGTCCACTTTATATGAATTCCTGCCTCTGGGTTTACTGTATCCTAATAATGATTATTCCTTTGCTATTTGGTCTGTATGTTAGCTTGCAGTGTCAGAAAAAAAAGTGTATACAACTACAACGCTTCTATTACTAGCTAGACAGAAATAATTTTCTAATTCTAACTAAAGTGAAAGTGTTAGTTACTCAGTCATGTCTGACTCTTTGTGACTTCATATACTGTAGCCATGCTCATGGAATTCTCCAGACCAGATACTGGAGTGGGTTGCCATTCCCTTCTCCAGGGGATCTTCCGGACCCAGGATTGAACCATGTCTTCTTTATTGCAGAATTCTAACTAAAGACCATTCTAATAAAATCTCCTTTATGCTCGGTTCTTTAAGATTGTTTATTGCAAAATACATAGAAGAAAAATATCTATGCACTCCTGCTGTTTTAGTTTTGATCTGATGAGGTACATTTTAAGTGAAACTCTGAGGCAACTTCCAAATGATCCTCAAACTTAGATCATACTTTAAAAAAAAAAAAGTAATTTGGAGTCAGTGTTTAATTAAACTGATTTTTTTGAGGTATAGTTGATTTAAGACAGTTACGATGTAGTAAGTGGTACTGATAAACTGACCTAGACAGTGTATAGGAAATATAGCTCCATTGCTGCCACCAAAGAAATGCAGATTGGAGGGTATTTGATGAAAAACTTCCCCCTAGTGTAAAATAAAGAGGTTGATCTTTTTGAGAGCAATTGAATATTTAATGGTAGCAAAGGCACTTTATTTATTTATTTATTTATTTTTATCTTTGGAGTTTCTAAATATTATTTCAGCTAGAAACAGAAATATTTTGTTATATCTATGATTTTAAATGTGTAGACTTTTGCTTCAAAACTTCCTCATGTCCTTGAATCTACTAATATCCCTTTACAGAAAAATCAAAACCAACCCAAACAACAACCTCACAATTATTTAAAGGATAGAAATCAAAGTGTAGATTGGAGTCTCAGCAGACATTAGATTAATTGACATATATTTATTAATGCTAGAGAGATTAAAAAAATATGCCTTATGATTTAAATTCCATTCTTCAAAGCTTTCATGGAATTATTATTAATTCATATCTCTTAAGCTTTCTAGAATCATCAGGTAGAGGTGATATTTAACTTTTAGGATAATAGTCACAAGTCTATCCCCTAAGGAGAAATAAATGCAATAAAATCTCCAAATTTTGTAAATTCTGGTTTCATAACTTAAAGTACAATTAACAACAAAAAAGTATCAATACCTTTTATTTATTCTTATCAAGAATATAAGAACCGATTCAGAAAATCATAGTCCAAGTCACACTTTCTTAAATATTTATTTTACAGTAATGCAAATGTACATCTAAAAGTATACATTTTGTAATGCTTAAATTATATATTTGGAGAAGGCAATGGCACCCCACTCCAGTACTTTTGCCTGGCAAATCCCATGAATGGAGGAGCCTGGTGGGCTGCAGTCCATGGGGTCGCTGAGGGTCAGACACGGCTGAGCGACTTCCCTTTCACTTTTCACTTTCATGCATTGGAGAAGGAAATGGCAACCCACTCCGGTGTTCTTGCCTGGAGAATCCCAGGGATGGGGGAGCCTGGTGGGCTTCCATCTATGAGGTCACACAGAGTCAGACACAACTGAAGTGACTTAGTAGCAGCAAATTATATATTAGCATGTTCTTAAATTTTTTTACCTTGTAAATATGCATGACAATGAATTTGTCTAATTATGCTTTTAGACAAAAGCATATTGGCTCATTATTTTTTTCTTCTTAAATGTAACAATAAACATAGTGTTATATTTAAAAGTGAATTTCAAAAAGAGAATAGCAGCAAATTAAAAACATCAAATAAATTAATATTTTGAAGAAATATAATTATGTTTACATAATTATTTTAAATATATTATCACTTGAAGACTGCACTTTCAGAAAACTGTTTTCAATTGCCTTCCTATGCACAGACTTTACAAATATAGTTTAATTTTTTCCAACCTAAGCTACTGCTTGATGACATATTTTGCAACTTTCTACATAATATATCATGAACCATTTTGACATGCAGTTACAAAATTATATACCAAGAAAAATCAGAGTTATATGAGTAAGAAATATTTTATCTAATTAAATTGAATTTGACATATTTAGCATTATAAAAGAGTATTAAAATATTAATAATGATGATATGTCACCATTTTTAGTTTAATTACTCTCCCATAGCCTAATCTTTATTGCAAATACATATAATAATTCAGGTGAATCATAATATATGCTCAGATAAATTCAGCTATTCTATTTTTTATCACAGTATAAACAAGCATTTAAATCAATAGAAATATCTATCTTCAGTTAACTCATTGGTTCATTAATAAATTATATATGTCATGTAAGATTAACAAAGATATATATCATATAAAAGAAAATTTCTACTGGTTAAGAAAAAAATAAAAAATAATAAAATTAAAAAGCCAAATAATCACAAAATATAATTGTACCCAGGAAATGTGAACTGTTATATTAAGAGATTATTTTTTCATTGGAATGTGATTCCTTTGCAATGTTGTGTTAGTCTCTGCTGTATAACATTGTGAATCAGTCATAGGCATACATAAATCCCATCCCTCTTAGACCTCCCTCCTACCTCACCCCCATCCCACTTCTCCAGGTCATCACATAGCACCAAGATGAGCTTCCTGTGCTAGCTATCTGTTTTATACATGGTAGTGTATATACGTCAATCCTAAACTCCCAGTTCATCCCACCCTCAACCTCCCCGCCACTGTGTGCAGCATGTCCAGTTTCTATGTCTGCATCTCTGTTCTTGCCTTGGAAATAGGTTTATCTGTACCATTTTTTTCTAGATTCCACATGTATGTGTTAGTATATGATATTTGTTTTTCTCTTTCTGACTTACTTCACTTTGTATGACAGACTAGGTCATCCACATCTCTACAAATGACCCTATTTTGTTCTTTTAGTCGCTGAGTAATATTCCATTGTATGTATGCACAATATCATCTTTATCTATTCATATGTCAATGGACATTTAGGTTGTTTCCATGTTCTGGTAATTGTAAATAGTGCCACAGTGAAAATTAGGGTACATATATCCTTTTGAATTATGGTTTTCTCAGGGTATATGGGGCTTCCCTGTTAGTTCAACTGGAGAGATCCCAACAGTCCATCCTAAAGGAAATCAGTCCTGAATATCCATTGAAAGCATGGATGCTAAAGCTGAAACTACAGTACTTTGGCCTCCTGATGAGAAGAACTGACTCATTTGAATAAGACCTTGATGCTGGGAAAGATTGAGGGCAGGAGAAGGGGACGACAGAGGATGAGATGGTGAATGGCATCACTGACTCAATGACCATTAGTTTGAGTAAACTCCAGGATTTGGCAAAGGACAGGGAGGCATGGTATGCTGCAGTCCGTGGAGTTGCAAAGAGTCAGACATGACTGAGTGACTGAACTGAACAGGTTATATGTCCAGTAGTGGAATTTCTGGGTCATATATAGTTTTTAAAGGACCCTCTATACTGCTCTCACCTTTGACTGTGTGGATCACAATAAACTGTGGAAAATTCTGAAAGAGATGAGAATATCAGACCACCTGACCTGCCTCTCGAGAAACCTGTATGCAGGTCAGGAAGCAACAGTTAGAATTGGACATGGAAGAACAGACTGGTTCCAAATAGGAAAAGAAGAATGTCAAGGCTGCATATTGTCACCCTGCTTCTTAACTTATATGCAGAGTACATCATGAGAAACGCTGGCTGGAAGAAGCACAAGCTGGAATCAAGATTACTGGAGAAATATCAATAACCTCAGATATGCAAATGACACCAACTTTATGGCAGAGAGTGAAGAGGAACTAAAAAGCCTCTTGAAAGTGAAAGAGGAGGGGGGCGGTCCTAAGATGGTGGAGGAATAGGATGGGGAAACCACTTTCTCCCCCACAAATTCATCAGAAGAACATTTCAACGTTGAGTAAATTCTACAAAACAACTTCTGAATGCTGGCAGAAGATATCAGGCACCCAGAAAAGCAGATCATTGTCTTCAAAAACAGGTAGGACAAATATAAAAGATGAAAAAAGGGACAAAGGAGGTAGGGAGGGAGCTCCGTCCTGGAAAGGGAGTCCAGTCCTGGGAAGGGAGTCTTAAAAAGAGAGAAGTTTCCAAACACCAGGAAACACTCTCACTGCCAAGTCTGCGGCGAGCCTTGGAAGCATAGAGGTCAACATAACAGGGAAGAAAAATAAATAAATAATTAAAACCAACAGATTACGAGCCCAACAGTAACTCCCCCAGCAGAGAAGCAGAGCAGACGCCTGCATCCGCCACTAGCAAGTGGGGGCTGATCAGGGAGGTACAGGCTGCAGTGCTTTTTAAGAATCGGGCCGGAATGCCCTGAATGTAACCAGAGTGAACCAACTTGGGCTAGCATACCAGACTGTGGGATAGCTACCACGTGAAAAGCTCACCGCCAGGACCGCGCACAGAACAAAGGACAGAACAGAAATAGCCAGCTGCAGACCATCCCCCGCCGGTGACAGGCAGCCAGAGCCATAAGCACTGGAAGGGGGCAATCACAGCCCCAGAGAGACTTTACCTACCAAACTGCAAGCAGGCTTCTTTGCTAAGACTTCTTGGGGTTCTGGACAGTCACCATCTGCCTGACAAGGGGCGCCAGCGGTACACCCAGAAAACTGACCAGCAGGGAAAGGTGATAAGTCGCAGCGACCATGCTCGCCAAACACCTGAGCTACTCGGACCTAGGAAGGGAATAAAACGCAGGCCCAACCGAATCTGCACCTCTGAGGGCTACCTGAGAGCTGAGCCTGAGCAGCTTAGACTGTGCATGCAGCCTAGGGCCAGCCTCAGACGGTTCCCAGCAGAGCAATGTAGAGCCTGAGTGGTGTGCGCCATGTGCAGGGGCATGCCCAGCATGGCTGAGACACTGCGAGCACACACCAGTGTTATTTGTTTGCAGCATCCCTCCCCCCCACAGCGTGACTGAACAAGTGAGCCTTAAAAAAAAAAAAGTGTCCACCACCGCCCCCTTTGTGTCAGGGCAGAAATCAGACACTGAAGAGACCAGCAAACAGAAGAAGCTAAACAGAGGGAACCATCTTGGAAGTGACCCCACACTGCCCACAACACCAGAGAAAGTCCCAGAAATATCTTTAATATTTTTACAACCATTCTCTTTTTTTGTTGTTGTTGATGTTGTTGTTTGCTGTTTTTTCTTCTTTTCTTTTTCTTCTCCTTTTTTCAAAACTTTTTAAAATTCTTAAGTCCTCTATTTCTCCTTTAATTTTAATTTTTTATAACCTACAATCACTTTTCAAAAAAAAAAGACCATATTTTTAAGGCAAATGCCATATATATATATTTTTTGTGGTTGTTGTTGTTGTTTAATAATTTTCTTGACTTTGTTTTTTTTTTCTTTCTTCTTGTTCTTCTTTTCTTTAATATTGTATTTTTGAAAATCCAACCTCTACTCTAGATTTTTAATCTTTGCTTTTTGGTATTTGTTGTCAATTTTATATATTTAAAAACCCAATCTTCAGTACCCAATTTTACCTGAGATCAAGATTACTGGCTTGACCACTCTCTCCTCCTTTGGACTCTCTTTTTTCTCCACCAGGTTGTTTCTGTCTTCTCCCTCCCCCTTCTCTTCTCTACCCAACTCTGTGAATCTCTCTGTGTTTCAGATGATGGAAAACACTTAGGGAACTGGTTACTGGCTGGATCTGTCTCGCTCCTTTTCATTTCCCTCTTTTATCTCCTGGCCACCTCTATCTACTTCCTCCCTCTCCTCTTCCCTGTATAACTCCATGAACATCTCTGAGCGGTCCAGACTGAGGAGCGCACATAAGGAAGTGATTACTGGCTAGCTTGCTCTCTCCTCTTCTGATCCCACCGCATCTCATTCCAGTCATCTCTAACTACCCCCTCCCTCTTCTCTTCTCCATTAACTCAGTGAACCTCTCTGGATGTCCTTCATTGTGGAGAAACTTTTCATCTTTAACCTAGATGTTGTATCATTGGTGCTGTATAGATGGAGAAGTCTTGAGGCTACTGTAAAAATAAAACTGAAAACCAGAAGCAGGAGGCTTAAGTCGAAATCCTGAGAACATCAGAGAACTCCTGAATCCAGGGAACATTAATCAATAGAAGCTCATCAAATCCCTCCATACCTACACTGAAACCAAGCATCACCCAAGAGCCAACAAGTTCCAGAGCAAGACATACCACACAAATTGTCCAGCAACACAGGAGCACATCCCTGAGCTTCAATATACAGGCAACTCAAGTTATTACAAAACCATAGATGTCTCATAACTCATTACTGGACACTTCATTGCACTCCAGAGAGAAGAAATCCAGCTCTACATACCAGAATTCCGACACAAGCTTCCCTAACCAAGAAACCTTGACAAGCCACTGATACAACCCCACCCACAACGAGGAAACTCCATAATAAAGAGAACTCCTCAAATTCCCAGAATACAGAAAGGCCACCCCAAACACAGCAATATAACCAAGATGAAGAGACAGACGAATGTCCAGCAGGTAAAGGAACAGGAGAAATGCCCAACAAACCAAACAAAAGAGGAAGACACAGGGAATCTACCTGAGAAAGAATTCCGAATAATGATAGTGAAAATGATCCAAAATCTTGAAATCAAAATGGAATCACAGATAAATAGCCTGGAGACAAGGATTGAGAAGATGCAAGAAAGGTTTAACAAGGACCTAGAAGAAATAAAAAAGAGTCAATATATAATGAATAATGCAATAAATGAGATCAGAAACACTCTGGAGGCAACAAATAGTAGAATATCAGAGGCAGAAGATAGGATTAGTGAAATAGAAGATAGAATGGTAGAAATAAATGAATCAGAGAGGAAAAAAGAAAAACGAATTAAAAGAAATGAGGACAATCTCAGAGACCTCCAGGACAATATGAAACACTCCAACATTCGAATTATAGGAGTCCCAAAAGAAGAAGACACAAAGAAAGACCATGAGAAAATCCTTGAGGAGATAATAGTTTAAAACTTCCCTAAAATGGGGAAGGAAATAATTACCCAAGTCCAAGAAACCCAGAGAGTTCCAAACAGGATAAACCCAAGGTGAAACACCCCAAGACACATATTAATCAAATTAACAAAGATCAAACACAAAGAACAAATATTAAAAACAGCAAGGGAAAAACAACAAATAACACACAAGGGGATTCCCATAAGGATAACTGCAGATCTTTTAATAGGAACTCTTCAGGCCAGGAGGGAACGGCAAGACATACTTAAAGTGATGAAAGAAAATAACCTACAGCCCAGATTACTGTACCCAGCAAGGATCTCATTCAAATACAAAGGAGAAATCAAAAGCTTTACAGACAAGCAAAAGCTGAGAGAATTCAGCACCACCAAACCAGCTCTCCAACAAATGCTAAAGGATATTCTCTAGACAGGAAACACAAAAAGGGCATATAAACCCAAACCCAAAATAATGAAGTAAATGGCAACGGGATCATAGTTATCAATAATTACCTTAAATGTAAATGGGTTGAATGCCCCAACGAAAGGCAAAGACTGGCTGAATGGATACAAAAACAAGACCCCTCTATATGCTGCTTACAAGAGACCCACCTCAAAACAAGGGACACATACAGACTGAAAGTGAAGGGCTGGAAAAAGATATTCCACGCAAATAGAGACCAAAAGAAAGCAGGAGTGTCAATACTCATATCCAATAAAATAGACTTTAAAACAAAGGCTGTGAAAAGAGACAAAGAAGGCCACTACATAATGATTAAAGGATCAATCCAAGAAGAAGATATAACAATTATAAATATATATGCACCCAATATAGGAGCACCACAATATGTAAGACAAATGCTAACAAGTATGAAAGGGGAAATTAACAATAACACAATAATAGTGGGCGACTTTAATACCCCACTCACATCTATGAACAGATCAACTAAACAGAAAATTAACAAAGAAACACAAACTTTAAATGATACGATAGACCAGTTAGACCTAATTGATATCTATAGGACATTTCACCCCCAAACAATGAATTTCACCTTTTTCTCAAGTGCTCACAGAACCTTCTCCAGGATAGATCACATCCTGGGCCATAAATCTCACCTTGATAAATTCAAAAAAATTGAAATCATTCCAAGCATCTTTTCTGATCATAATGCATTAAGATTAGATCTCAATTACAGGAGAAAAACTATTAAAAATTCCAACATATGGTGGCTGAACAGCACTCTTCTGAATAACCAACAAATCACAGAAGAAATCAAAAAAGAAATCAAATTATGCATAGAAATGAATGAAAATGAAAACACAACAATCCAAAACCTGTGGGACACTATAAAAGCAGTGCTAAGAGGAAAGTTCATAGCAATACAGGCATACCTCAAGAAACAAGAAAAAAGTCAAATAAATAACCTAACTCTACACCTAAAGCAACTAGAAAAGGAAGAATTGGAGAACCCCAGAGTTACTAGAAGGAAGGAAATCTTAAAACTTAGGGCAGAAATAAATGCAAAAGAAACAAAAGAGACCATAGCAAAAATCAACAAAGCCAAAAGCTGGTTCTTTGAAAGGATAAATAAAATTGACAAACCATTAGCCAAACTCATCAAGAAACAAAGGGAGAAAAATCAAATCAATAAAATTGGAAATGAAAATGGAGAGATCACAACAGACAACACAGAAATACAAAGGATCATAAGACTACTATCAATAATTATATGCCAATAAAATGGACAATGTGGAAGAAATGGACAAATTCTTAGAAATGTACAACTTTCCAAAACTGAACCAGGAAGAAATAGAAAATCTTAACAGACCCATCACAAGCACAGAAATTCAAACAGTAATCAGAAATTTTCCAGCAAACAAAAGCCCACGTCCAGACAGCTTCACAGCTGAATTCTACCAAAAATTTAGAGAAGAGCTAACACCTATCCTACTCAAACTCATCCAGAAAATTCCAGAGGAAGGTAAACTTCCAAACTCATTCTATGAGGCCACCATCACCCTAATATCAAAACCTGACAAAGATGCCACAAAAAAGAAAACTACAGGCCAATATCACTGATGAACATAGATGCAAAAATCCTTAACAAAATTCTAGCAATCAGAATCCAACAACACATTAAAAAGATCATACACCATGACGAAGTGGGCTTTATCCCAGGGATGCAAGGATTCTTCAATATCTGCAAATCAATCAATGTAATTCACCACATTAACAAACTGAAAAATAAAAGCCATATGATTATCTCAATAGATGCAGAGAAGGCCTTTGACAAAATTCAACATCCATTTATGATAAAAACTCTCCAGAAAGCCGGAGTAGAAGGAACATACCTCAACATAATAAAAGCTATATATGACAAACCCACAGCAAACATTATCCTCAATGGTGAAAAATTGAAAGCATTTCCTCTAAAGTCAGGAACAAGACAAGTGTGCCCCCTTTCGCTGCTACTATTCAACATAGTTCTGGAAGTTTTGGTCATAGCAATCAGAGCAGAAAAAGAAATAAAAGGAATCCAAATCGGAAAAGAAGTAAAACTCTCACTGTTTGCAGATGACATAATCCTCTACATAGAAAACCCTAAAGACTCCACCAGAAAATTGCTAGAGCTAATCAATAAATATAGTAAAGTTGCAGGATATAAAATTGGCACACAGAAATCCCTTGCATTTCTATACACTAATATGAGTAAGTAGAAAAAGAAATTAAGTAAACAATTCCATTCACCATTGCAACGAAAAGAATGAAATACTTAGGAATATATCTACCTAAAGAAACTAAAGACCTATATATAGAAAATTATAAAACACTGATGAAAAGAAATCAAAGAGGACACTAATAGATGGAGAAATATGCCATGTTCATGGATTGGAAGAATCAATATAGTGGAAATGAGTATACTACCCAAAGCAATCTACAGATTCAATGAAATCCCTATCAAGCAACCAGCGGTATTTTTCACAGAGCTAGAACAAATAATTTCACAATTTGTATGGAAATACAAAAAACCTCGAATAGCCAAAGCAATCTTGAGAAAGAAGAATGGAACTGGAGGAATCAACCTGCCTGATTTCAGGCTCTACTACAAAGCCACAGTCATCAAGACAGTATGGTACTGGCACAAAGACAGAAACATAGATCAATGGAACAAAATAGAAAGCCCAGAGATAAATCCACACACCTTATCTTCAACAAAGGAGGCAAGAATATACAATGGATTAAAGACAATCTCTTTAACAAGTGGTGCTGGGAAAACTGGTCAACCACTTGTAAAAGAATGAAACTAGATCACTTTCTAACACTGTACAGAAAAATTAACTCAAAATGGATTAAAGATCTAAATGTAAGACCGGAAACTATAAAACTCCTAGAGGAGAACATAGGCAAAACACTCTCTGACATAAATCACAGCAGGATCCTCTATGATCCACCTCGCAGAATACTGAAAATAAAAGCAGAAATAAACAAATGAGATCTAATTAAAATTAAAAGCTTCTGCACAACAAAGGGAACTATAAGCAAGGTGAAAAGACAGCTTTCTGAATGGGAGAAAATAATAGCAAATGAAGCAACTGACAAACAACTAATCTTAAAAATATACAAGCAACATATGCAGCTCAAGTCCAGAAAAATAAACGACCCAATCAAAAAATGGACCAAAGAACTAAATAGGCATTTCTCCAAAGAAGACATATGGATGGCTAACAAACACATGAAAAGATGCTCAACATCACTCATTATCAGAGAAATGCAAATCAAAATCACAATGAGGTACCACTTCACACCAGTCAGAATGGCAGTGATCCAAAACAATAAATGCTGGAGAGGGTGTGGAGAAAAGGGAACCCTCTTACACTGTTGGTAGGAATGCAAACTAGTACAGCCACTATGGAGAACAGTGTGGAGATTCCTTTAAAAATTGCAAACAGAACTGCCTTACGACCCAGCAATCCCACTGCTGGGCAAACACACTGAGGAAACCAGAATTGAAAGAGACACGTGTACCCCAATCTTCATCACAGCACTGTTTATAATAGCCAGGACATGGAAGCAACCTAGATGTCCATCAGCAGATGAATGGATAAGAAAGCTGTGGTACATATACACAATGGAGTATTACTCAGCCGTTAAAAAGAATACGTTTGAATCAGTTCTAATGAGGTGGATGAAACTGGAGCCGATTATACAGAGTGAAGTAAGCCAGAAAGAAAAACACCAATACAGTATACTAACACACATATATGGAATTTAGATAGATGGTAATGATAATCCTGTAAAGACAACAAAAGAGACACAGATGTATAGAATGGACTTTTAGACTCTGTGGGAGAGGGAGAGGGTGGGATGATTTGGGAGAATGGCATTGAAACATGTATACTATCATGTAAGAAACAAATTGCCAGTCTATGTTAGATACAGGATACAGTATGCTTGGGGCTGGTGCACAGGGAAGATCCAGAGAGATGATATGGGGTGGTAGGTGGGAGGTGGGGTTCAGGATTGGGAACTCAAGTACACCCATGGCTGATTCATGTCAATGTATGGCAAAACCAATACAGTATTGTAAAGCAAAATAAAGTGAAAATAAAAATTAAAAAAAAAAAGAAATCTAAAAGTTAAAAATAAGCATAATAACAAAAACATCTAAAACCAGAGTAGTCTTCTCTTTAGTTTAATCTCATACTGAAGTCTTAAGTGTACCATCCTTATGCTTCTGACCTATTAATCAATATTTCTGTTTTGTTTCATTTTTGCCTCTTTGACTTAAAATAAATTTTAAATGTAATATTTTGATTTTAAAAAATAAAAGAAAGTGAAAGAGGAGAGTGAGAAAGTTGGCTTAAGCTCAACATTCAGAAAACGAAGATCATGGCATCCGGTCCCATCACTTCATGGGAAATAGATAGGAAAACAGTGGAAACAGTGTCAGGCTTTATTTTGGGGGGCTCCAAAATCACTGCAGATGGTGATTACAGCCATGAAATTAAAAGACGCTTACTCTTTGGAAGTAAAGTTATGACCAACCTAGACAGCATATTCAAAAGCAGAGACATTATTTTGCCAACAAAGGTCCATCTAGTCAAGGCTATGGTTTTTCCAGTGGTCATGTATGGATGTGAGAGTTGGACTATGAAGAAAGCTAAACACCAAAGAATTGATGCTTTTGAACTGTGGTGTTGGAGAAAACTCTTGAGAGTCCCTTGGACTGCAAGGAGATCTAACCAGTCCATCCTAAAGGAGATCAGTCCTGGGTGTTCATTGGAAGGATTAATGTTGAAGCTGAAACTCCAATACTTTGGCCACCTCATGCGAAGAGTTGACTCATTGGAAAAGACCCTGATTCCGTGAGGGATTGAGGGCAGGAGAAGAAGGGGATGACAGAGGATGAGATGGCTGGGTGGCATCACCAACTCAATGGACATGAGTTTGGGTAAACCCCGGGAGTTGGTGTTGGACAGGGAGACCTGGCATGCTGCGGTTCATGGGTCACAAAGAGTCAGACATGAATGAGTGACAGAACTGAACTGATGATACTGCTCTCCACAGTGAAGAGATTCTTTATAATTAGTGGAGATGGGCTTAGTATCTCTAGTTCCTGCCATGGTGTCATCTCATCGTTCATGATACATATTTGATGCATTTTAATGCCTGCTAAGATCTGTTTATCTTTCTTCTAGTGCTTCTGAAACAGTATTACTAAGACTCATTTCAAGGATGAAATCTGGGTGGTCACTTTATTAATATGCTTTGGAACAGACATTTCTAGGGACACTACTGCTTGCTGGCCACTTAGTGTGCCAGCCAGTTCCAGTGTGACTTGTGCTGAAAACTTTGTGATGCAAGCTGGCAGTTGAGGAGGTTAATAGGAAAAATGGAAAAATTATATCAAATGTTAAGTGAAGTGTGTGCAGAAAATAGAGGCAGAACTGAACTGCTTTAGATAGGTTAAAAAGTAGTATGAATCCTTTGGCTCTAATGGTTTTAGTCGTTTTATGATCCAAATCTATTTATATTTTGTTGGGAAAAGTTTTCATAATTTTACAGAGTTCTTTTACCAACAACAGGTTAAAAATAACATCAAGGGATGCTAAGTAAAAAACAAGTGATAAAAAATTCATCAAATAAGTTGCCCTATTTCGTTACTTAGATTTGTTCTCTTCACTTGCTTGCACTATGAATGTTGAATTTCAGTCATCTAAAATTGAAAGCACTGTTCTTTATTAAGATTGTTGTTTTTCAATAACTCAATCATGTCTGACTCTTTGTGACCCTGTGTACTATAGCATGCCAGGCTCCTCTGTCCACCACTATCTCCCAGTGAAAGTGAAAGCCACTCAGTCGTGTTCAATTCTTTGCGACCCCATGGAATTCTGTAGGCCAGAATACTGGAGTAGGTAGCCTCTCTGTTCTCCAGAGGATCTTCCCAACCCAAGAATCGAACCCAGGTCTCCCACATGTAGGCAGATTCTTTACCAGCTGAGCCACAAGGGAAGCACAATCTCCAGAAGTGTGCTCAAATTCATGTCCATTGAGTCAGTGATGCTATCTAACCATTTCATCCCTTGCTGTTCCCATCTCCTTTTGCCTTCAATCTTTCACAGCATCAGAGTCTTTTCCAATGAGTGGACTCCAATCCAGCATTTCACATGATGTACTCTGCATAGAAGTTAAGTAATCTGGATGGTAATATATAGCCTTTTCATATCCCTTTCCCAATTTTGAACCACTCAGTCGTTCCATTCCAGTTCTAACTCTTGACCTGTATACAGATTTCTCAGAAGACAGGAAAGGTGGTCTGGTATTCCCCTATCTTTAAGAATTTTCCACAATGTGTTGTGATTCACACAGTCAAAGGCTTTAGTGTGGTCAATGAAGCAGAAGTAAATGTTTTTCTGGAATTCCTTTGCTTTCTCCATGATCCAGCAAATGTTGGCTATTTGATTCTCTGATTCCTCTGCCTTTTCGAAACACAACTTGTGCATCTGGACGTTCTCAGTTCATGTAGTGCTAAAGCCTAAATTGAAAGGTTTTGACCATAACCTTGCTAGCATGTCAAATGAGTGCAATTGTATGGTAGTTTGAAAATTCTTCGGTCTTGCCCTTCTTTGGGATTGGAATGAAACTGACCTTTTCCAGTCTTAATCTCTTCTGCTTCTGTTAGGTCCTTACCATTTCTCTCCGTTATAGTGCCCATCCTTGCTACCAGGTGATATTAATTTCCTCATGATGCAAAGAAATGTTGAGTGAGCTAAAGTCCTATAGATTCTAAGTGACAAAAATAAGAATTATACACTCAATTCTATATCTATTTTTTCATTTTTAATTAGAGGGTGATGACTTAATATTGTGATGGGTTTTACCATATACCAAGATGAATCAGCTATAGGTATACATATGTCCCCTTCCTCTTGAACCTCTCTCCCACCTCCCTCCCCATACACCCCTCTGGGTTGTCACAGAGCACCAACTTTGGGTTCTTTGTGTCATATGTCAAACTCCCACTGGCTATCTATTTTACATGTGGTCATCTACATCTTATTTTTGAGCCTAACACTCATAACGTTTTTTACACCATTTCTCTAGACCAGGTAGAGAGGTACATTTTCCTGTCTTCAGACAAAGTAAACACAAGGGATGTAGAGCCTGCCTAAAATGTAAGTAGTACTCAATCTAACCCTGTCTTGAGGTAATTTAACTCTGGGACTCTTTCCACTGCTGGTGATTTTCCTATGCCAAAATCTCCACAACTCCCTGCGTGTGCCAGAATATTGCATGACCTCGTGGTTTTGCTTGTGCTATGTCCAATTATTAATACACTTTGTCTTCACAACTTTGCCTTGAAAGCTCATACAAGTCCTTTAAGACCCAGTTGAAAAGTCAGATCAATCACAATTTCCCAGGCAGGGTTGACAGCACCCAGACCTTAACACCCTACTTTAATGTACCCTTTAACAGAAAACAATATGTAGGCAAGAGAAAATGTTATTTGTGAGCAAAGGCAATGGCAACCCAATCCAGTACTCTTGCCTGGCAAATCCTGTGGACAGAGAGGCCTGGTAGGCTGCAGTCCATGGGGTCGCTAGAAGTCAGACACAACTGAGTGACTTTACTTTCACTTTTCACTTTCATGCATTGGAGAAGGAAATGGCACCCCACTCCAGTGTTCTTGCCTGGAGAATCCCAGGGACGGGGGAGCCTGGTGGGCTGCCATCTCTGGGGTTGCACAGAGTCAGACACGACTGAAGCGACTTAGCAGCAGCAGCAGCAGCAGCAGCAGCAAGCCCACAGTACAGAACAATTAATCTCAAATCATAGAGCCAGAAATTAGAGGGCCTCACACATAGACCTTTTTTTCAAAAATGCTGAGAATTTGAATGGTATGATGGTTAGTAACCAGTCTCACTCTGGAGCTAAACTAACTTAGTCAGAACCCCAGCCTGGTGGTTTGTGTCCATGAATAAACTACATAATTTCAGTGTGCTTTAGCATCTTTTTCTCTGGAAAAAGAAAGACAATAATAATAATGCTGCCTTAAAATTAGTGTGAGAAAGAAATAGGTTGATTTATTATGAAAAGTGAAAATAGTATCTAGCACACACTGAGTACTGTACAATGACACTGAAGATGAGAAAAAAATAAGTAAATATCTGTAAAGATTATAATGAAAATCTTGGGGAAAATAAAAGTGTCCCTAGCAATAAATCAATGTACTCTATCTACCTAAAATGAGTGCTGCTTCAAACAAAAGCAGAAGCCTGGATAGAACCATCACAGTGTAAGACGTTTGGGTCATGGTCTCACTGAGAAACACAGAAATAGATCAACTGAATTTAAAAAAAAAAGAAAGCATTGATAAAAGCAGAATAGACTCCAGTTGCTTTCCCAAGCTACTTAGGAAAAACTATATATTAATATTTGAAGCTTAAGTCTTATAGTGTTTTCTTTTTTCTAGCTATGAATCTTAAAATAGTGATACATCTTTTAACTCTTTCCATGATTTGCTGCAAAATAATCCAGTGAATAGTCCAGGGAGAGATGAGGGGGTATAGATGTAATACTTTTTCCTCGAAAAATTCTAGAAGTTGTGTAGTGGCAGTACTATTCTCTACTTTTATTTGTAAAACAGTTTTTAACATTTCATTTTATCATTGGGTTATGAACATTTTCAGATTGGGTGTGAGACCAGATGAGTTTTTAAAAAATATCCTTCCTGACAGCAACAGGTCAACATTTGTAGTGTTAACCATGACATTGTTTTTAACAAATGAGCTAAAATAGCACTTTTTTTAGATGCTAAAATTACCTGTAAAACATTTTATTAAAATAATTAATCATAAAATAACTAATAGAAGGATTTGGGCTGGGCTTCATAAGACTTCCCTGGTGTCTCAGACAGTGAAGCGTCTGTCTACAATGTGGGAGACCCGGGTTCGATCCCTGGGTCGGGAAGATACCCTGGGGAAGGAAATGGCAATCCACTCCAGTACTATTGCCTGGAAAATCCCATGGACAGATGAGCCTGGTAGGCTACAGTCCGTGGGGTCACAGAGAGTCAGACACGACTGAGCGACTTCAGTAAAATATTTTATTAAAATAATTAATCATAAAATAACTAATAGAGAAACAAACTTTATATCAATAAATACCAAATACAGAGTGTCATTCAGCATTTTTTTAAAAATAGAATGTTTATATCAAAACTACATTAAAATTTCAAAAAGAAAAAATGTACAGAAAAGCCTTACTCTCACCCCTCTTCCCCTAGATGATATTTTATTAGGCCTCTGTTTATCCTTCCAGTGTGACATTATACAGACACAAGCAAATGCGGATATTCCCTTTTTCCTTCTTATGTAAAATTCATTATATATTATATTTTTTATAAAACACATAGTTATATGTACATACATCTATTGTCCTTCACCTTGCATTTTTCACTTACTATATCTTGGACATATTTCCATTTCAATAAGGAAATTTTCCTTAGTTTTTGTTACAGCTGCATACTATTCCACTGTGTGGATATACAGTCTGTTAAACCAGTTTTCTGTTGATGGACATTTGTGTTGTTTTCTATTTTTTACTATTGAAAACAATGGCAAATATTTACAAAGGATATGTGTAACTGTGGGATGTGAATGTGAGCTCATTTGCTCAGTTGTGTCTGAGTCTTTGTGAACTCATGGACTGTAGCCTGCCAGGTTCCTCTGCCCATGGAATTTTCCAGGCAAGAATACTGGAGTGAGTTATCATTTCCTTCTCCATAAAACAGCTTTTTATATTACCATTAGCCCTGAATTTCCCCAGCTTGAGTGCATATCTGGATCATCTACAAGGTCTCATTAATACCTGATCACCAGACTTCTTCCAGTCAGGAGTTTCTAGTTCAGTAGTTCAGGAAGGATTCCAGTTTGTGTATTTCTAACAAAGTCCTGGTAGAGGCTGCTGCTCTGGGACCCATGCTTTCAGAAACTTTCACCCAATCTCTATATTCACAACATTGTCTCCCATATTATTAAGGACTCAGCATCATGAAGATGGAGTTATATTTTCTGTATTATTAGAGCACTGAACAGTATATGGAATATTGTGTAAGATTCATAATTGAACATAAGTGTACATAATATCTCTAGACTTTTCTTGGCTCATATTCAAACAAAAGAATCAGTTTAAATTACCTTTGAGGTTCTTTCCAAGAGATTGAAATGAGAATGTGAGAACAATGGATATTATTTTAAATCTTACTGAATATGACTTTAATTGGGATAGCAACATCTAGTCATTAATCCAAACATAATGAAAGGGTAAATGCATCCTTTGTACCAGACACTATCTTGGGGACAGGAGCATGGCTCTCAGATGTCTTCAAGGCCTTTGCTTTCATTGACTAGAAAGATTAATATTGTAATAGCATGAGAGAGAATTAGAATCCCAGGTAGGGAGGTCATTTTTTGCTACTGCAAAAACACAGATGTAAAATCATACATATTTCATTGCAGGTTATCAATGCAAAAATGGAAAAAAAGGAGTAAATATAAAAGAAGAATAAATCTTCTATTATAAAAGAAGATTAAAAAAAAACCTCCGTATCTCTTTAATTTGGGAGAATAGAATGCTAGACACTTTTCTTATTTCTACCATAAAAGTATATTTCTTGAAAACGATAGAAAGTTATGTCAGCACAGTGTAAATATAAATATGTCAAATAGATATAATCTGTAAGTTAGGTAAGAGTACAGTCTTTTTCCATTTCTGGAAATTGAAAAAAATGCTTATATTAATCACAAGGATTGTGACTTTAGTAAGATAATTTTTATATAGGTGGTTTATGCTTTTCGATACTCAGGCATTGAAGAATAAACTAAGTCTTAAAGATGTCATGTTTGCTCACACTACGTTTTTATGATTCAACATTTCATTTTGGTTTGTTTTGCTGTCTTTCCTTAAGGGCTAACCATTGCTTTACCCAGCAGGGAGAAGAGACCTCACCCACCAGGTTCCCTCCAACTTGCACTGATTAGCTCTTGGGGCTGTTTACATTAGCCATGCAAATTTGAAAAACCCCAACTGTCTCCTGGTGTTTAATCTCACAACTCAATTTGTTTCTGAGGCTCATGCACTTAGCAGCTGTGCCACAGTGCTTTGCCCATCCCTAAGACAAAAGCTAAGAAATAAAAAATAAAAGACTAGGCAAAATACTCCAATGTCTTAGACAGATCACTGCATCAATGGAGGTAATTAACGACCCTGAACAGTAACAGCCAACCTATTTTCAGTTATAATCAAGATGAAAACGAATGTGTCAGGTATTTTCCGGAACCTGACCATATGTATAACAGTCGCTCATAAGCACACTTTGAAAAGTTAGTAATGACAAAATGCATGTGCCTAAGCAATTTCCTCCCTCCCCATCAACAATAGCATTTTCTTACAGTTTATTTTAAAACATCTGTTTCTAGCAGATTTAGAAGATATGAGTTTGGATTTTTAAAAATCCCGCTGCTGTTAAAACAACAGAAAAAGAAAAAGTACATATGTATGTATTTTGGCTGAAAATGTCCCTCAGTTGATCTGTTTCTGAGGAAAAGTGCCTTTAACACAAGTCTCAGAGACTGTAGGGGTGTAAATAAAAACTCAAAAAATGAACATCTCTGAGCTTTAAATCTGGAAGTGAGTTGGAACTGACACTGCTATTACAAGAAAATAACCTTGTAGTTCCATTCTGCATTTAGCACAGTATATTTTGTGTATATAGAAAAAATTCCCTGTAAGACCCTTTGCAGTTTAGCCTTAATCTGCTTCTCCCTTTATCAAATAAATAAATAAATAACATCAATAGACTTTGCAATGTTTTTCAAAAACATAGATACCTTTGCATTGCTATATGCCTATAAATCATTATTCATGGTGATGATCTTGCCTTGACAGTGTCCTCATTCTTTACCTTTTAGCCTTACTTTTATTTATTTTTAAATTTATTATTTTTAATTTGTATTGAAGTATAATTGATTTACAATGCCAGGTTAATTTCAGCAAAAAGTTAGTTGTACAGATACATATATCCACTTCTTTTCTCATATAGGTCATTACAAAGTATAGAGTAGAGTTCTCTGTGCTATACCATAGGTTCTTATTATCTATTTTTTGCATCAGTTCAGTTCAGTTCAGTCACTCAGTCACGTCCAACTCTTTGTGACCCATGAACTGCAGCACACCAGGCCCCCCTGTCCATCACCAACTCCTAGAGTTCGCTCAGACTCATGTCCATTGAGTTGGTGATGCCATCCAGCCATCTCATCCTCTGTCGTCCCCTTTTCCTGCCCCCAATCCCGCCAGCATCAGAGTCTTTTCCAATGAGTCAACTCTGCATGAGGTAGCCAAAGTACTGGAGTTTCAGCTTCAGCATTATTCCTTCCAATGAACACCCAGGACTGATTTCCTTTAGCATGGACTGGTTGGACCTCCTTGCAGTCCAAGGGACTCTCAAGAGTCTTCTCCAACACCACAGTTCAGAAGCATCAATTCTCCAGTGCTCATCTTTCTTCACAGTCCTACTCTCACATCCATACATGACCACTGCAAAAACCATAGCCTTAACTAGACAGACCTTTGTTGGCAAAGTAATGTCTATGCTTTTGAATATGCTATCTAGGTTGTTCATAACTTCCCTTCCAAGGGGTAAGCATCTTTTATTTTCATGGCTGCAATCACCATCTGCAGTGATTTTGGAACCCAAAAAATAAAGTCTGCCACTGTTTCCACTGTTTCACCATTTATTTCCCATGAAGTGATGGGACCAGATGCCATGATCTTCATTTTCTGAATGTTGAGCTTTAAGCCAACTTTTTCACTCTCCTCTTTTACTTTCATCAAGAGGCTTTCTAGTTCCTCTTCACTTTCTGCCATAAGGGTAGTGTCATCTGCATATATAAGGTTATTGATATTTCTCCTGGCAATCTTGATTCCAGCTTGTGCTTCTTCCAGCCCAGCGTTTCTCATGATGTACTCTGCATATAAGTTAAATAAGCATAGTAGTGTCTATGTTAATTGCAGTCTCCCAATTTATCCCTCTCCTCTCTCTCCCTCTTGATAATCATAAACTGATTTACAATGTTGTGTTAATCACTGTTACACAGCAAAGTGATTCAGTTATACATATATTTGTATTTACATTCTTTTTTCAAATATACTTTCCGTTATGGTTTACCACGGTACTTTTTTTTTTTTTTTTTTTTTCCCTGGCTGTGCTCTGTCTTCATTGCTGTACAGGCTTTTTCCTAGTTGCAATGAGTGGGGGCTACTCTTCGTTGCAGTGTGTGAACTTCTCATTGCAGTGACTTCTCTTGTTGCAGAGCACAGCTCTAGAGCATGCAGGCTTTGTAGTTGTGACACATGGACTCATTAGTTGTGGTTGCCAGGCTCAATAGTTATGGCACATGGGCTTAATTGCTCCGGGGCATGTGGGATCTTGCCAGACCAAGGATAGAGTCCATGTCTCCTGTGTTGGTAGGTGGATTCTCTACCACTAAGCTCCCAGTGAAGTACTAACATGGGATATTGAATATGGTTCTCTATAAGACCTTGATGTTTAGCCATTCTATATATAAAAAGCTTATATCTGCTAACCCCAGTCTGACTCCACACCTTCCCTAACACTCTTGGCAATCCCCATTCTGTTTGCTATGCCCATGATTCTGTTTCTGTTTCATAGATAGGTTCATTTATGTCATATTTTAGATTCCACTTATATGTGATATCATAGACGTTTGTCTTTCATCTTTTTTACTTCATTTAGTATGATAATCTCTAGTTGTAACCATGCTGCTGCAAATGACATTATTTTGTCCTTTTTTGAGACTGAGTAGTATTCCACTGGCTGTATGTGCCACATCATCTTTATCCATTCTTCTGTTGATGGTCATTTAGCTTATTTTCATGTGTTGGCTATTGTGAATAGTGCTGTTATGAACAGAGGGGTACCTATATATTTTTGAATTATGTGTTTTTTTTCCCCCAGATATATGCCCAGGAGTGGGATTGTTGGATCATATAATAATTCCATTTTTAGTTTTGGGAGGAACCTCCATACTGTTTTCCACAGTGGCTACACCAACTTACATTTCCACCAACAATGTAGGAGTGGCATTCACATCCTCTCTGGCATTTGTTATTTGTAGACTTCTTAATTATGGTCATTCTAACCAGTGTGAGGTGGTACTCATTGTTTTAGAAAATCCTATTTATAATTTACATTTGTTATCCAAGTTCTCCAATTTCATCAGCTCTCTTAAGCCTTCCTCTACCCTAACATACAATATCAATGTCTACCTATTTTGCTGTTTTAGCTATAGCACTATCAAATGTACATTATTATAATATATATGATAATGCATTGCCCTCTGAACTAGAAACTCCATAAAACTCTCTAGTTAAAAGTTATTCATTTATCCTCAGGTAATTGACAGTTGAAGTGAGTAATTCCAGAGTCTTATTTTACTGAGTTGTCTGTATGACTTTTCTTACCATCAAGAACTATTTAACATACTCATTTGACTATTTCAGGTTATAGACTTGCACTTCTAATTTCTTTAGGTAATTTTTAAATAAGTTTTTGAAGGTGTGATCAGATGCAAATCTTTTCAGAAGCTCTTGATGGAATAAGTTGCTTTTATAAACCTGGATGTCAATCCTTCACCACTTATTCCCTCTGTAAATTTTCTATTTTAGCAAATGACCAATGTTTTCATGATTTTAGGTACAGTGCCTTGTATAAGATTGCCTTTGAAAAGTGAAGTATGCCCTCAATGGCCTAATTAATTATGTACTTTGCAGCAAGGCTCTGCTTTCAATTGTCTACTACATCAGAGAACTTCAATACTAACTGAAAATTTAATCAGGCAGGAGCAATGTAGTTTAAGCAAGGTAATGTTTTAGATAAGAGTAAATAGAACTTAAAAAGAAGATAAACACACCATTCTAATTGAAAAAATGATGTGTCTCTATGTTGTTAGAAGGAAATTTAGAAAAAAAAAAAAAACACTTGTGAGTTAATGTAGTATGTCTTCACTTTTAAAATGGGAAAAAATAAAAAAGATAAGGCTTAAGAAAGCATTTTAACTTGAGACTCTCCTCTATACTTGAACATTATCTTGTTATGAAATGCTGTGAGGACAAGCTTCTAGAGTACACATCAGCCTCAAGTGTGTCAGTGCTTTTTGGAGAGAGATTACAGGTGAAACCCTAGGAGAAAAATTGCAGAAGGAACCATAACTTGCTTTCCCCACTTGATGAGTTATTTATGTGTGTGTGTCTCTCTCTCTTTTTTTTTTTTTTTGTTGAAAGTATAGTTGATTCTGTGTTTTCATTCATATCTGATAAATACTCAAGGAAACCTAGTTTTATATTAGAATAAGATTATTTTTCTTAGCCACAATAGAGGATTATGAGCTCATGAACTTTTGCACCACTGTAAATATTAAGACTAGAAATTTACCTGATGAGTCCCTAAGGTGAAAGAATGTGCATGTCAGTCTGTGTACCTCTATTCCCCCCTCTCAGAAGAGAATGAGCTCTTAAAGTTAATGATATGTAAGCTGTTTCAGCAAAGATTATGAAAAAAATGTGTTTTACACATTATCCATTTGTGTTTACATCAGCTTGCATTCTTTCTATAGCTCATTAATACAGTCTTCTCAAAATATATTACATTATGTAGCTGGCATTTGTGTTACAATTTTAGAAATAAAAGTCCATTGCTTTTTATGGGATTAACTCTCATAAATGAAGCACTGTCCCTGAAAAACCAGAAAACATGTAGTTAGTTAATCCATCTGTAAGGTTTCATGATATCCTACATGTAGTGCCAATAGAGAAAGCTGTGGGGAGAATTCCTCAACTGCTCTAGAAAACTAACCTCCAACTCTGGAAACAGTTACATTCAATGAAATTCTAGGTTCCCATTAAGCAGTTGGAGACATTCATGAGCCAAGAATTCCTCTCCCTTGAGAAAATCCTGTTCCATATCAAAGGTGACAGTGGTTCATCTAATCATTTATTTGGATAAGTGGAGACAAAACAAACATCTCAGACAAAAGACTGGAATTCATTCTAAACCACTTTACTTACTGGCTTTGGGCAACTAAGTTCTCTGTGTCTCAATTGATACTAGGATTAATATCTTTTAAAAAATAGTTTGTTATAAAAACTACTTGTTAATCATCCCAAGATAATGTAGTTGTGTAATACTTAGCTTTCTGTCCTTTTCTTAGATGATACTAGAAAGCAGTATTAACTTTCATCTGGAAGTCTGGATACTCCAGTTTCACAGGCCTAATTTAATCATTCACTAAAACTTGGGGAGCTACAGAGTTTAGGCTAATATTTTTCTGTTGGCTTGAAAACCATGCTTTTCAGACATTATTCTCAAAATCAGTCTATTTGCAAAAAGAATACTTTGTTTTTCTAGGTCTCTGTGTCCGATATTAGAGTATTCCCAGACTCCCAAAATACACACTGCTTTGTAAGTTTTGAAAGTGCTCTCTAATCTAGGGGACATAGCCTTGACTAGTAAAAAGTCTTCATGTCCAGTTGCTTTTGGTTTTTCATGGCCATGTGGTTGCTTTTCTATCCATATGCATCAGAACATTGTTTTACCACAGTGGTGACTGAGACACCAAATAAACTGACCATATCTCATGCATTCTAATTTTCCTTTTGTCCCTGTTTCTCAAAATTATGAGATGACAATAGAATTTTCCACCATTTTTATTTATGAAACCTCTGAAGCGCTGCCCTCCTCCTGCCTTTCTCCCTCACCAATGTAGGGCTTTTCTAGCCTGCAGAGCCATCATGTGGTGTGGCCTTACCACTTCTCTGGCAGTTTCCTTCCATGGCTTTTTAGGTTGTGTATATTCTGATTGCCAAGCATAATCACAATAACAGCAACTTATCTATATAAAGAGAGGACTCTTTGAAGAAGACACAACAGAACATTTCCTATTTCCCTTGTCAACTTATTCCTCATACATTATTGATAGGATGTCCTCAAGTAGAAATTTCAATCTAGAGAACATGGCAGTTGAAAATTCAATTTCCAAAGACATTCCCTGTATAGTCTTTGCATAATGTGTGAGATGCTTCAGTCCTTAGGGCTCCACATGTAAGTTTCCACGTAAAAGCTCCTACTGTGTCAGACCAATTTATATCAGAGTCCACATCCCATCTCTTGTAATCTTGTTCTCTCAGATTCTCTACCCTCCTTTCAGGAGAGGCCAACATTTGAACAGGTAGAGGTTTCATTCTCTGTGACCTACATCTTGGAACTGTTAATTGCGGCTTTAATGCTATAAATATTGATGCCAGTAAGGGAAGTAAATCAGACAGGAAATACTACATGATCTCACTTACATGTGGAATGTAAAAAACTTGAACTCACAGACACAGTGAGTAGATTGGTGGTTGCCAGGGGTTGGAAGTTGGGGAAATGAAGAAATTGTGGATTAACATGCATAAACTTTCATTATAAGATGAATAAATTCTACAGACCTAATGTTCCAAAATCACTGCAGATGGTGACTGCAGCCATGAAATTAAAAGACTCTTACTCCTTGAAAGAAAAGTTATGACCAACCTAGACAGCATATTCGAAAGCAGAGACATTACTTTGCTGACTAAGATCGGTCTAGCCAAGGCTATGGTTTTTCCAGTAGTTATGTATGAATGTGAGAGTTGGACTATGAAGAAGGCTGAGCGCCAAAGAATTGATGCGTTTGAACTGTGGTGTTGGAGAAGACTCTTGAGAGTCCCTTGAACTGCAAGGAGATCCAACCAGTCCATTCTGAAGGAGATCAGCCCTGGAATTTCTTTGGAAAGAATGATGCTAAAGCTGAAACTCCAGTATTTTGGCCACCTCATGCGAAGAGTTGACTCATTGGAAAAGACTCTGATGCTGGGAGGGATTGGGGGCAGGAGGAGAAGGGGACGACAGAGGACGAGATGGCTTGATGGCATCACTGACTCAATGGATGCGAGTCTGAGTGAACTCAAGGAGTTTATGATGGACAGGGAGGCCTAGCGTGCTGCAGTTCATGGGGTCGCAAAGAGTCGGACATGACTGAGCGACTGAACTGAACTGAATGTTAACAATACAGTACCATATACTTAATACTTGCTCAGAGGGTAGATGGTAAATATTCTACATACACACACACAGAAAATAGTTACAATCTGAAGTGATAAAAATGTTAACTAGCATTTGGGGGTAATCATTTCATAATATATACATATACCAAATCATTACTTTGTACCCCTTAAATTTACACAAAGTTAATTTGTCAATTATATCAAAATGAAGCCAAAAAAGTAAACAATAAAATAAGGACACCTGTAAAAAAGATATTTATACCAGCCTCTGCTTTAAGATTTAGACTTAAAAGACCTCTCAGCCCGGGAGAAAAATTGAATCATGGTTATCTGTTTCCTGTAGATTTCCACCAATGAGAAGTTTGGCCTTAACTATGCATATTTTTTTAAAAGATAAGTTTATTTGTAAATCAAGGTTAATTCCAAAAAATAGACCCAAATTGGAAACAGCCCAAGTATCCATCAACAATAATAAGAATAGACAAACTAACCATGATACATCACATAAAAGGGACTAGTATTCAACAATAAGGAAGGAACACTATCTGAAACATGCAAAAAAGATAAAATCATAATGAGCAAAAGAGATCAGTCACCAAAGGTTATACATAGAATGTTTCTATGTATAGGAAGTTCTAAAACTGGCAAAGCTATTCTTTGAAGTCAGAATGTTGGCTGCCTGGGACAGGAGGATATGGTTGATTGAAGTGGGCAGGGAGAACTATCAAGGGATAGAGGAATATCCAATGTCTTCATCTATGCAGTAATTATAGGAGTGTACCCATGTGTTAAATTATTTTCAATAATTATCCATAGCTAAATATCTGTATTTTCCAGTAGCATATCAGTGTGGTTCATTGTCTTCAGTTCAATTGCTCAGTCAAGTCTGACTCTATGTAACCCCATGGACTGCAGCATGCCAGGCTTCCTTGTCCTACACCAACTCCCAAAGCTTGATAAAACTCATGTTCATCAAGTTGGTGATACCAGCTGACCATCTCATCCTCTGTTCCCTTCTCCTCCCACTTTCAATTTAATCTTTCCCAGCATCAGGGTCATTTCCAATGAGTAACTTCTTCTCATCAGGTGGCCAAAGTATTGGAATTTCACCTTCATCATCGGTCCTTCCAATGAGTATTTAGGACTGATATCCTTTAGGATGGACTGGTTGGATCTCCTTGCAGTTCAAGGGACTCTCAAGAGTCTTCTCTAACACAACAGTTCAAAAGCATCAATTCTTCAGTGATCCGCCTTCTTTATGGTCCAACTCTCACATCCATACATGACTACTGAAAAAACCATAGCTTTAATTACAAGGGCGTTTGTCAGCAATATCTCTGTTTTTTAATATGCTGTCTAAGTCAGTCAAACCCTTTCTTCTAAGGAGCAAGCATTGTTTAATTCATGACAGCACTCACCATCTACAGTGATTTCAGAGCCCCAAAATATAAAGTCTGACATTGTTTCCATTGTTTCCCCATGTATTTGCCATGAAATGATGGGACCGGATACCATGATCCTCGTTTTTTGAATGTTGAGTTTTAAGCCAGCTTTTTTATTTTCCTCTTTCACTTTCATCAGGAGGCTCTTTAGTTTCTCTTCACTTTCTGCCATAAGGGTGGTGGCATCTGCATATCTAAGGTCATTGATACTTCTCCTGGCAATCTTGATTCCAGTTTGTGCTTTATCCATCCTGGCATTTTTCATGAGGCATTATGCAAATAAGTTAAAAAAGGAAGGTGACAATGTATATAGCCTTGATGTATTCCTTTCCCAATTTGGAACCTGTCTGTTGTTCCAAATCCGATATTAACTGTTGCTTCTTGACCTGTATACACATTTCTTAGGAGGCAAGTAAGAGTGTCTGCTGGTCCCATCTCCTGAAGAATTTTCCACAGATTTTTGTTATCCACAGTCAAAGGCTTTGGCATAATCAATAAAGCAGAAATAGATGTTTTTCTGGAATTTTCTTGCTTTTTCTATGATCCAATGGATGGTGGCAATTTGATCTCTGGTTTCTCTGCCTTTTCTAAATTCAGCTTGAACATCTGGAAGTTCATGGTTCACATACTATTGAAGCCTGCCTTGGAAAATATTGAGCATTACTTTACTAGTGTGTGAGATGAGTGCAATTGTGCTGTAGTTTGAACATTTTTTGCCATTGGGATTGTAATGAAAACTGACCTTTTCCAGTCCTGTGGCCACTGCTGAGTTTTCCAAATTTGCTGGCATATTGAGTGCAGCACTTTCACAGCATCATCTTTTAGAATTTGAAATATCTCAAATAAAATTCCATCACCTCTACTAGCTTTGATCTTAGTGATGCTTCCTAAGGCATACTTGACTTCGCATTCCAGGATGTCTGGCTCTAGGTGCGTGATCACACCATCGTGGTTATGTGGGTCATGAAGATCTTCTTTGTATAGTTCTTCTGTCTATTCCTGCCACCTATTCTTAATATCATCTTCTACTGTTATGTCCATACTGTTTCATTCTTTATTGTGCCCATTTTTTCATGAAATGTTCCCGTGGTGTCTCTAATTTTCTTGCCGAGATCTCCAGTCTTTTCCATTCTATTGTTTTCCTCTATTCTTTGCATTGATTGCTGAGGATGGATTTCTTATCTCGTCTTGCTATTCTTTGGAACTCTGCATTCGAATGAGTATATCTTCCCTTTTCTCCTTTGCCTTTAGCTTCTCTTCTTTTCACAGCTATTTGTAAGGCCTCCTCACACAACCATTTTGCCTTGTTGCATTTCTTTTTATTGGGGATGTCCTAGATCACTTCCACCTGTACAAGGTCACAAACCTCCATCCATAGTTTTTCAGGCACTCTATCAGATCTAATCCTTTAAATTTATTTGTCACTTTGAATGTATAATCATAAGGAATTTGATTTAGTTCATATCTGAATGGTCTAGTGGTTTTCCCTACTTTCTTCAAGTTAAGACTGAATTTGTCAGTAAGGAGTTTGCAATCTGAGCCACAATCAGCATCCAGTCTTCTTTTTGCTGACTGTATAGAGCTTCTCCATCGCTGGCTGCAAAGAATATAATCAATCTGGTTTTGGTGTTGACCATCTGGTGATGTCTATGTGTAGAGTCTTCTCTTGTGTTGTTGGAAGAGGGTGTTTGCTATGACCAGTGCATTCTCTTGGCAAGACTCCATTAGCCTTTGCCCTGCTTCATTTTGTACTCTAAGGCCAAATTTGCCTGTTACTCCAGGTATCTCTTGATTTTCTACATTTCATTCCAGTCCTCTATAATGAAAAGGACATCTTTTTTGCATGTTAGGTCTAGAACATCTTGTAGGTTTTCATAGACCCATTTAACTTCAGCTTCTTCAGCATTACTGGTTGGGGCATAGACTTGGATTGCTGTGATATTAAATGGTTTGCCTTGGAATTGAACCGAGGTCATTCTGTCATTTTTGAGACTGCACCCGAGTATTGCATTTCTGACTCTTTTGTTGACTTTGAGGGGTACTTCCTTTCTTCCAAAGGATTCTTACCACAGTATAGATATAATGGCCATGTGAGTCAAATTCACCCATTCCAGTCCATTTTAGTTCACTGGTTTGTAAAATGTCAGTTTTCAGTCTTGCCATCTCCTGTTTGACCACTTCCAATTTGCCTTGATTCATGGACCCAACATTCCAGGTTCCTATGCAATATTGTTCTATATAGCATTGGACTTTACTCCCATCACTAGTCACATCCACAACTGGGCATTGGTTTTGCTTTGGTTCCATGTCTTCATTCTCTCTGGAGTTATTTCTCCACTGATCTCCAGTAGCATATTGGGCACCTACTGGCCTGGGGAGTTCATCTTTCAGTGTCATATCTTTTTGCCTTTTCATGCTGTTCATGGGGTTCTCAAGGCAAGAATACTGAAGTGGTTTGCCATTCCCTTCTCCAGTGGACCATGTTTTGTCAGAACTCATCACCATGACCCATTGTCTTGGGTGTCCCTACACAGCATTGCTTGGCTCGTTGTCTTAGATGTAAATATAGTAAATTCTAAAATGTAACGTTCAAAAGCTGGGAATAAACATCTTAAAATACCCATGTAATTTATTCATTATCTCTATTTCTCTTCTTATAATTCTTTTATGTCTGTGTCCATCTTAATCAGTTTGAAGTGAAGTGAAGTCGCTCAGTCTTGTCAGACTCTGCAACCTCATGGACTGTAGCCTACCAGGCTCCTCTGTCCCTAGGATTCTCCAGGTAGGAATACTGGAGTGGGTTGCCATTTCCTTCTCCAGGAGATCTTCCCAACCCAGGGATCAAACCTGGGTCTCTCGTATTGCAGGCAGACGCTTTACCATCTGAGCCACGTAGCCTAAATTATTATCAGGAAAAGTTTCCTGGTGTTTTGATTATATTAACACACTGATGAAATTTGGAGTTCATTGATATATTGGAAGATGAAACTCAAAAGCTGAGTAGACTTTTTTAAAATTTCAATTTCTTTGGTTAGTAAAGATGCAATTTTAGTACTGACTCATAAATATCAACAAGTATGATTTTTATAAAATAAACTAAGGAGGAAATCTAACATAATTCCCAGTTATAAAAAGAGCAGAAGATCTATTTGGAAACAGGTAAAATTCAAACATCTTCCACAATTTGATAAGAGACAGCTGCTTATGTGCTGGAGGTTAAGTAACATTACTTTCTCTTAGGCTGCCTATGGATAATCTTCTCTCAGTTGGACTACATATAATAATACCTATTTATACCATTTATATGACTTATTGAAATCCAACACTTTGGGATGCTCAGAAGTAATCAACAGAGATTGCATTTTGTTTTCTTACTTTATAAATAGACTCATCACATTTTTAAAAAGTAGCGTCCTCTGTAATAATAATAAATCTACCAGTGTGTGTTTGTGTCTGCATGAACTTTCAGAAAGGAATGTTTAAAACACTTCCAAATAAATACTCACAAGCATTTTAAATAATTATGATTTAATATGTTTTCTGAAGGAAAACCATGTTCATGGAAAAATTCAAAAAGATGGAAAAATTCAAAAAGATGAAAAAAGTACCTAAACTGGCATTAATAAATATAGTTGCAATCACCAAGCTGTTTTAAGGAACTGTAGTCCTCTAAGCATTCTAGATTATTTTTATTCATCTGTCTCCTGGAACCTAGATCTTTCATGTAGTTATGGTTTGTCATTATTATTGCATCTCTTAAGACATTTAAAATGTAGTTTTTACCATTTATGTTTATATTTCATCTAAAAGAATATAATTGTTAATTTCAAGAAACATTCCATTATATCCATTGCTTTAAGATCCACTCTAGAGTCTGGATATGGTAAATAATTAACAATATGCTAAGAATTGATGCTTTTGAACTGTGGTGTTGAAGAAGACTCTTGAGAGTCCCTTGGACTGCAGGGAGATCCAACCAGTCCATTCTGATGGAGATCAGCCCTGGAATTTCTGTGGAGGGAATGATGCTAAAGCTGAAACTCCAGTACTTTGGCCACCTCATGCGAAGAGTTGACTCATTGGAAAAGACTCTGATGCTGGGAGGGATTGGGGATGGGAGGAGAAGGGAACGACAGAGGATGAGATGGCTGGATGGCATCATGGACACGATGGATGTGAGTCTGAGTGAACTCTGGGAGTTGGTGATGGACAGGGAGGCCTGGCATGCTGCGATTCATGGGGTCGCAAAGAGTCAGACACGACTGAGCGACTGAACTGAACTGAATAAATGATAGCCATTTAATAATAAATTCTTTCTTCCAAAAAATCTAGTCAAAGAGAGTATAAGACCTATCTAAAAAAAGAAAATATTCAGAAATATTCATAAATTCCTCTTCTTATTATTGAAAGTGAAAAAAAATGTGATCAAAATAGATTGCAAACATGAACACTACTTTTGCCTTAAACCTGAATATTTGAACATCATTCAAAAACTAAAACCTTTATAGAGAAAAACTTGAGATACCTTCCTTACCCAACTTTACAACCAAGCAAGTCTCTCCAAAATCCATTATCTCTTATTTTTGTTCACAATTTTTAAAGATCCTTTTAATATGGGCCATTTTTTAAAAATCATTAATGAATTTGTTACAATAGTCCATTTGTTTTATGTTTTGTCTCTCTTTTTTTTTTTTTTTGGCTGCAAGGATGTTGGATCTTAGCTCCCCAACCAGGTATCAAACCAGCACCCCCTGTACTGGAAAGCCAGACCACCAGAAAGTCCTAACTGGACCATCAGAAAAGTCCTAACTTTTGCATTTCAGAATAGTATATTTATACTGCCTTTTCTCTTTTAATGACTTTGGGCATTAAGTTACAAGCACAGAATATATCTCATCATCATACCTTCTTGTTTCCAATATTATACTCTTATTTTCAATTAAATCATCACTGTGATTATTGTATTAGGACTGTAAATATTATTTACTTCTGAAGCATGCAGTTGTCTCCTTTTTTTAAAAAAAAATGGGTTTTTAATATTCTGTTCTTCCTTGACTCAACTTTTGCTTTATTTTTAATTGCTTAATATTGCATATTAAATGCATAAGTGAACAATCATTGTATTTATGTTGCTGTAGCCAGAGAGAGATCCCCATCTTCAGTTTCATAGTAATAACTTCTATGTAATCACATTCTTAAATAGGTATCTCCACCATATCTTCTAAGTTTTCTAAATGAGAGTATTATTCACTTGGCCATGTGGCTTGAAATTAATTTTCATTGTTTGTATCAATTAAGAAGGGTTTCGATTGAAAGGAACAAAAACTCATTGCAAATGGTTGAAACCATATTAAAATTTACCAGTTCTCATAAGGTGGTGTTTTAGTCTCTAAGTCACATCTGAGTCTTGTGACCCGATGGACTGTAGCCCATCAGGCTGCTATGTCCATGGAATTCTCCAAGCAAGAATACTGGAGAAGGTTGCCATACCTTTTCTAGGGGATCTTCCCAACACAGGAATCAAACCTGTGTCTCCTGCATTACAGGCAGATCCTTTACTAACTGAGTTACAAGGGAAGTCCTATCCTCATAAGAGAATATTGCAAACCTGGGACACAGTAGGGTGGGCTGCTGTGGTGGTAGAGTAGTTTATCATGTTATCAAAGATGACTGGCATTCACAGATGTCTCTGTCAAGTTTTAGTAATATTTCTCAATTTTCTAGACTATTCAGACTTGAGTTGACAAGGGAATAGGTGGTAAAATATTTTCCGGTGATAAATACTATTAATATGCTAAACTCAAAACTGTCTCCTCTTTCAGGTCAAAGCTTTTCTAGTTTGGATTACTTTATTTTTATTTTCTATTACAATAAGAACTCTTCAAATTTCCTAAGTATTTCACCAGAAATACTTTAACTTATCTGAATCATGGGGTTGTTAAAGTATTTTCTGAGAAGGAAACACCCTTTGGTTGCAACTAGAGAAACTAAACAGACCCTGCAATCCATGAGAAGAACTCTTGTTTCTTTTCCCATGGAGGAAAAACATTAGGACTAAAATAAATATTTATTAAAATAGGATAGAGCAAAACTCACAGCATAAGGAGCTGGCTAGTCATTTCTCCATGCTTGATACCTCCAGTTCATCCTTGTCTTACCTGCCAGATATTCTAAGCACATTGATCCTATAATGCCACTGCTTAAAATCTGTATAACTACTATTGACTTAACACAGCTAGTAATATTATTTCAAGATGCTAATAGCTTATCTTAAAGATAATTTCTACATCCTTAGCAAGTCAAGAGAACTTCCTAAGTTCCATTTATATTATAATGATATTTCGCTTCATATGATAGTTATTTGGATATTTTTTTCTTTCCAAATGAGTGGCAAACTTCTTGAGACTGTGCACCACATCTTATAAATCTTTTTATTCCCTATAAAATCCAGTACCATACCTTTCATATGTGAAATACTTAATATTTATGAAATAAATGCATTTTAAGAATGAAGAGAGGTAATATCTGGTATACTTTAGGGGAAACCATCAACTTTTAAAATATAAAGGTCATATTTTCCCCACACTGGTTACTTTTTAATTTATCAGTGCTTACTGATACCATACAGCTAGTGTAATTTTTGAAAAGTGGATGACAGTGAGCTTCACATGGGAGTTAATTCAAGTTTTCAGACATCAAGCTATATTGAACATAACGTCATTTTGTTAACTTATTTTAATTGGGTGAACTAGCTGCACATCTGATAACACCTTTTGATGCTGGAACCATTTTGATGCTGGAACCATCAGTGATAGACAGCTTTTCAGCTTTTACGCATACAGTCTCATGCTGTGCAATGTCCCTTGTGGCTTATAAACTTTTAGAATCATGTACTAAAACTACAGAGTCAGGTACAAACATCTTAAGTTTACTCTGTTGCTGCTGTTGATCAGTCACTAAATGGTGTCCAACTTTTTGCAACCGCATGGACTGCAGCATGCCAGGCTCCCCTGTTCTCCACTATCTCCCTGTATTTGCTCAAACTCATGTCCATTGAGTTGGTGATGCTATCTAACAAACTTATTTTTTGCCATCCCCATCTCCTTTTGCCTACAGTCTTTCCCAACATCAGTGTCTTTTCCAATGAATCAGCTTTTCAAATCATGTGGCCAAATGATTAGAGCGTCAGCTTCAGCATCAGTCCTTCCAGTGAATATTCAGGGTTGGTTTCCTTTAGGATTGACTGGTTAGATTTCCTTGCAGCCCAAGGAACTCTTAAGAGTCCTCCAACACCACAGGTCAACACCATTATTTGTCAGCGCTGCACCTTCTTTATGGTCCAACTCTCACATCCATACAGGACTACTCAAGGAAACATAGCTTTGCTTACTCTTAGGCTGTATTAATTTTGTTGATGTTTATTTCGTGAGGTATATGAACCTTTGTTTTAATCAATATTACTTTCTATGTCTTTATGATTTAAAACCTGAACTGATTCACCTACCTAAGCTTAGAAGTATACATTCTGTCTCTTCTCCCTGTCCTCTGCCTTCTCCTCCCCTCTCTCTCTCTAATTCCCTCTCATTATTCCTCTCCCATCTTCTCATTCCCAGAACTTCAAAAAGGTAACACTTGATTAAATTTGTATTAAAATTGATTAGATTAAAATTGTAAAACTGATCCAAATAAAATTAAGCTGATTCTCCAAGAATACAAATAACCACCATGAAGATTCTGAGACTCTAAGCAAAAAAAATGATGGCTCAAAGCCATGGGGGAGAGACAGTCATTAGCATGAGGCATAATTTTTTTAAGATTACAGGCTACTCATAAGCATGCATGCACAGCTAATTTCAAGCATGTAAAACCTTCCAAAAAGGAATATGTATATTACATAAAATAAAACACCTAGGAAAAACTTTTAAAGGCTAACAATATAATTTTTTTCTCTGTGTGGCATAAGATGGAGGAATAGAAGGACATGTGCTCATCTTCTCCTGTGAGAACTCCCAAACGACAACTCTCTACTGAACAACCATTGCCAGGAGCCAGCGTGAGGAACTCCACCCATGGCAAATGTCATGACAAAGGAGGCTTCAGCATACGCAAAGGCTGGATTGAGCCTCAGGAAACCCCCTATTCCCACGCATCTACCCCCAAAACCAGAATCCTACTTTACTGTTTTATGCTCTCACCTACACCTCTGACTTTACGGGGGGCTCTCCCCCATCACCTCTCTCGGAGAAAGAGTTAAACTACAGCTCTAGTTAATAAAAATTCCTGGGCGTGACAAGAGTGTTTTGACTTACATACTCCTCTGAAGGTTACCTAGTCTGCCTATACAGGTTCGTCTGGCCACATGTGATTGTTTACAGCCTCCCACCCATGAGAGGCATGAGATGTTTTAGACTTACTAAAGGCAGATTATTTTAGGAAGATAGAAATTATTAGTATAGTGGGTTGATTAGGAATTATATTGGTGAAGGGTTTTTTCACTTATTGGGCCAATGTTTGCTGCTAAATCCCCTGCCCTTATACATGCTAATGAATATATAACTAGCATATAGGAGAAATAAGTATTAACCTTTATATTAATCAGGTTAACCTTAGGCTAAGTATATTCCTTTCTTAATTGTAACCCACTACACCCTCACCCTATAGGAATGCAACTTTATCTGGTATCTTTGGAGGGTGATGCCTGGTTTAAGAAAAATCACCCCTAGAAAATAAGTTTTTTGGTTATCAGAAAGAAAGGATCATAAAATGTCAGCAGGCCTCATGGCCAGAAGATGATGTAAAACCCCTAAGACCTTTATGTATACATTTATATGAAGCACTTGATTTTGATAAAGGTCAGGACTGCTGACCCCCGCATGACTTTAAAATTTCCATTTGTCTCTGTGTGTAACAAAAGGTATATAAGCAAACCTAAAAATAAAGAAATCAGATCAGTTTCTGGAAAGACTGATTCCCCCGTGTCGTTCTTTCTTGTTCTCCGTTTTTCTGGCTGAATTCCCATCTGGAGCATGAGTGCTTGCCAAGCCTGCTAATTTTGCCCTGGCATTTAAGTTCCATGCAAGAGGAAGCCCAAGGCAGGGCACCCCCCGATATTCAAGTGGGTGCTGGTGGCCTATGTAGGTGGTGCAAGCTTCTTGTCTCAAAGCTTTATTGATATCCCATGTAAACCAAGTTATTCAGCCTCTTTTTCTCCATCAATTTTCCTACTACACTATTTCTTTCTAATCTCCCTTTATATCTTTAATTAAGCAATTAATTCCTAGGACTCTGACTCCATCCCTGCTTCAAATTATCCTGTATCCACCAGGGCTGGACCCCAGCAAACCATCAACTGGAGAATATTGGACCCCACCATAAAAAGATACCCCATGTCCGAGGGCAAAGGAAAGCCTCAGCAAGACTGTAGGAGGGATGAAATCATATTTAGAATCAAACCCCTTACCCACCAGAGATACTCAGAGGCCTCAAACCTTGTGAGCACCAGGACCCAGAGACCCCACAGAGACTGAGCCAGAACTGTGTTTGAGCATCTCCTGCAAGGTAGTGGCCTGAGGCAGGGACAGGGGCTCTGGGTGCAGCAGACCTGGGTGAGGCATAAGCGCTCTTAGAGGAGGTTGCCATTAACCCCACCATAGAGCAACCAGAACGTACACAAGACTGGGGAAACAGACTCTTGGAAGGCACAAATAGAACCTTTTGAGCACTAGGACCCAGGAGAAAGGAGCAGTGACCCCACAAGAGACTGACCCCAACTTGCCCATGAGTGTCCAGGAGTCTCTGATGGAGGGGTGGGTCGACAGTGCCCTGCTGCAGTGTCAGGCAAAAGTGTGGGGACAGTGCATGCATGGGGCCTTCTGAAGGAGGTCGCCATTATCTTCATTACCTCCACCATAGTTTGGCCTCAGATTAAACAAAAAGGAGAGAATACAGCACCACCCATCAACAGAAAATTGGATTAAAGATTTATTTAGCATGGCCCTGCCCATCAAAACAAGACCCAGTTTCCCCCTCAAGACCCAGTTTCCCCTTCTCTCCCATCAGGAAGCTTCTATAAGCCTCTTATTCTTATCCATCAGAGAGCAGACAGAATGAAAACTACAAACACAAAAAACTTATCAAACTGATCACATGGACCACAACCTTGTCTAACTCAATGAAATGATGAACCATGCTGTGTAGGGCCACCCAAGAACGATGGGTGATTGTGGAGAGTTCTGACAAAATGTGGTCCATTGGAGAAAGGAGTGGCAAACCACTTCAGTATTCTTGCCTTGAGAACCCCATTAACAGCATGAAAGGAACTGGAATGGGTGAATTTAACTCAGATGACCATTATATCTACTACTGTGGGCAAGAATCCTTTAGAAGAAATGAAGAGACCTCAAAATAAACAAAAGAGTCCAAAATGCAGTACTTGGAAGCCATCTCAAAAACAGTAGAATGATCTCTGTTCGTTTCCAAGGCAAACCATTAAATATTACAGTAATCCAAGTCTATTTCCTAACCAGTAATGCTGAAGAAGCTGAAGCTGAATTTGAATGGCTCTATGAAGACCTATAAGACCTTCTAGACCTAACACCCAAAAAAGATGTCCTTGTCATTATAGGGGACTGGAATGCAAAAGTAGGAAGTCAAGAGATACTGAAGTAACAGGAAAATTTGGCCTTGGGGTACAGAATGAAGCAGGGCAAAGGCTAACAGTGTTTTGCCAAGAGGATGCACTGGTCATAACAAACACCCTTTTCCAACAAAAGAGAAGACTCTACACATGGACATCACCAGATGGTCAACACTGAAATCAGATTGATTATATTTGCAGCCAAAGATGGAGAAGCTCTACACAGTCAGAACAAACAAGACCAGGAGATAACTGTGGCTCAGATCATGAACTCCTTATTGCCAAATTCAGACTTAACTTGAAGAAAGTAGGGAAAACCACTAAACCATCAAGATACGAACTAAATCAAATCTCTTGTGATTATACAGTGGAAATATGACAAATAGATTCAAAGGATTAGATCTGATAGAGTGCTTGAAGAACTATGGATTGAGGTTCACAACACTGTACAAGAGGCAGTGTTCAAGACCATCCCAAGAAAAAGAAATGCAAAAAGGCAAAATAGTTGTCTGAGGAGGCCTTACAAATAGCTGTGAAAAGACAAGTGAAAAGCAAAGGAAAAAAGAAAGATATACCCATTTGAATGCAGAGTTCCAAAGAATAGCAAGGAGAGATAAGAAAGCCTTCCTTAGTGATCAATGCAAAGAAATAGAGGGAAACAATAAAATGGGAAAGATTAGAGATCTCTTCATGAAAACTAGAGATACCAAGAAAACATTTCATGTAAAGACGGACACAATAAAGGACAGAAATGGTATGGACATAACAGAAACAGAAGATATTAAGAAGAACTGGCACAAAAAGGATTTTCATCACCCAGATAATCACAATGGTGTGATCACTCACCTAGAGCCAGACGTCCTGGAATGTGAAGTCAATTGGGCCTTAGGAAGCATCACTATGAACAAAGCTAGCGGAAGTGAAATTCAAATCCTAAAAGATGATGCTGTGAAAGTGCTGCACTCAATATGCCCACAAATTTGGAAAACTCAACAGTGACCACAGGATTGGAAAAGGTCAGTTTTCACTTCAATTCCAAAGAAAGGCAATGGCAAAGAATGTCCAAACTATAGCACAATTGCAGTCATCTCACTCACTCGCAAAATAATGCTCAAAATTCTCCAAGGCAGGCTTCAACAGTACTTGAACTGTGAACTTCCAGATGTTCAAGCTGGATTTACAAAAGGCAGAGGAACCAGAAAACTGGCAAAAGAAAATTGTGAAAATTCATTTTTTCACAAATCTGGACATTAACCAAAATCTTACAAAAATTTGGAGTCCTTTTTCTTTTGTAAGAAAAAAAAAATAGTTGAAACTTGGTAAGAACAGTGAGCTCATGACATGTTTACTAGTCTTTTTTCCACCCTTCTGTCTCTAACTCTACAGTGGCCTTTAAAACCAACAGCCTGCAATCATAACAAAGAAAGTTGGCAGACATTGGAGAAGGCAAAATGCTGTAAGAACTCCTTTAAGCCCCAGTCCCACAAATTTATCACTATTTTTTTATTGCTTCCAAGAAGTCACAACTTGTTAGGCTGTATATATGTGGCCTAACACAGAAGTTCCCCAGTGTGAGCAGTCTTTGCTCCTGGAGGAAAAAATATCTCAGTTGGAATCAATTTCCTGCAGATACCAAGGAGCAACTGTATTACACTAATTGATTCAAGGTCCCTACCATGGCATCCCAGTTGAATCAATCTGTGCAATTAACACTTCATGCTTTCCCCTCACCCTCTCTCTTTCCACATGAGTCTCCATTTTTTCCAAGTTTTAAGCACTTATTTTTTTTTTTTTTTAAGTGTGATAGCTGACAAACTTAACCTCAGGTTGTTAATCTTTGAGAGGAGGAATTTATTTGCATTTTTGGAAGAACTCTGTTACCAAGTTAATCTCGGATTGTGGAATATTTTGTGAGACTTTCTGGTATATAGATGGCCACAAAGCACACTCATCTCACATGCTATTAAAGTAATGCTCAAAATTCTCCAAGCCAGGCATTAGCAATACGTGAACTGTGAACTTCCTGATGTTCAAGCTGGTTTTAGAAAGGGCAAGAGGAACCAGAGATCAAATTGCCAACATCCGCTGGATCATGGAAAAAGTAAGAGAGTTCCAGAAAAACATCTATTTCTGCTATATTGACTATGCCAAAGCCTTTGACTGTGTGGATCACAATAAACAGTGGAAAATTCTGAAAGAAATGGGAATACCAGACCACCTTACCTGCCTCTTGAGAAATCTGTATGCAGGTCAGGAAGCAACAGTTAGAACTGGACATGGAACAACAGACTGGTCCCAAATAAGAAAAGAAGTATGTCAAGGCTGTCTATTGTCACCCTGCTCTTTTAACTTATATGCAGAGTACATCATGAGAAACGCTGGGCTAGAAGAGGCACAAGCTGGAATCAACATTGCAGGGAGAAATATCAATAACCTCAGATATGCAGATGACACCACTCTTATGGCAGAAAGTGAAGAGGAACTAAAAAGCCTCTTGATGAAAGTGAAAGTGGAGAGTGAAAAAATTGGCATAAAGCTCAACATTCAGAAAACGAAGGTCATGGCATCCGGTCCCATCACTTCATGGGAAATAGATGGGGAAACAGTGGAAACAGTGTCAGACTTTATTTTTTTGGGCTCCAAAATTACTGCAGATGGTGATTGCAGCCATGAAATTAAAAGATGCTTGCTCCTTGGATGAAAAGTTATGACCAACCTAGACAGCATATTCGAAAGCAGAGACATTTCTTTGCCGACTAAGGTCCGTCTAGTCAAGGCTATGGTTTTTCCTGTGGTCATGTATGGATGTGAGAGTTGGACTGTGAAGAAGGCAGAGCGCTGATGAATAGATGCTTTTGAACTGTGCTGTTGGAGAAGACTCTTGAGAGTCCCTTGGACTGCAAGGAGATCCAACCAGTCCATTATGAAGGAGATCAGTCCTGGGATTTCTTTGGAAGGACTGATGCTAAAGCTGAAACTCCAGTACTTTGGCCACCTGATGTGAAGAGTTGACTCATTGGAAAAGACTCTGGTGCTGGGAGGGATTGGGGGGCAGGAAGAGAAGGGGACTTCAGAGGATGAGATGGCTGGATGGCATCACTGACTCGATGGACATGAGTCTGAGTGAACTCTGGGAGTTGGTGATGAACAGGGAGGCCTAGCGTGCTGCGATTCATGGGGTCGCCAAGAGTTGGACATGACTGAGTCACTGAACTGAACTGAACTGAACGAAGCACACCTCAGTTCCACATTAGCCATTGTTTCTTATATTGGGCAGATTAATTTTCATCTTTTTGTGCAGTTAAAATATTAAACTGAGTTTCCTCAGTAACTCTCCTGTGGCTGGCATGGTGATTGTTGCTGGGGTAAACATAGGAATATGATATGATAGACAAAAACTCAAGCTTTATGAAATAATGCTAGAGGTGAGGTCTCAGCCTGTCCTATAAATAGTTGTGGAATTGACCTACCTAACTTAAGTTTAACATTTTCATGTGAATTTAGGTGGTAATAGGAAGGTTATAAAATTAAGTAAGAAAATTCACATAGAAGTCTAAACATGTAAACCAGTACTAGACACACATACACACTATATAAAGCTGATCTATGATGATGATGATAAGGAGAAATATTTCTTATTTCCTTTAATCAAAGATAGTACCCTCGTAAATTATGACAGCATAAATTTTCATTTTTTTTTTCTAAACTAGAAAGAGTTTTCAATATTGAAAGACAAATCTTCACTTTTAAAAATTGCCTTCAATTTCACTAATGTAATTTTTTTCAACTTGAGGCTTTTGATCATCTCTTGTGAGATTTCCTGCAGAAATTAGTATGTATAGTGACTTTAGAAATGTATAAACACATTAAAGTTTATTCCAGGCAGATGTCACCTACTAGCACAAGTATATAAAATCTAGGACACCACATAATGAAAATATCATTAAGATTCATGTCCCATCAAAAGAGTCAAGGTGTCTTTCCAGTCATATTATTCAGAAGTGTTTTTTATCGAACTGTATCTTTCAGTCACATGAAACATTTTATTCACGACAAGGCATTGTTAACAGTATTACAAAACATAAGGACAGCTCTCAGTATAAATGTAGTCACTGATTATTATGAATATCATAAACTCCATATTCAGAAGACATAGGCTTTTTGGCACTGTAAGTTCTGTATTTAACCTATCTGCATTTGTATATGTATAACTACTATGGAAATTTGCAGGATCTATATTGCCAATGAAATACGAAAGAATGTCCTTATTATTTTAAACTACACAGTACTCTGTAGCCAAAATGAAGGGATTAGCACCAGTGTTCAAAGACCAGCGACAAAAGCGGCACTTTCTTCTCTTTTTGAATTCCCAGATGTCAGAGCAAAGCAACAGAAGGACTTTTAGGGGCAGAGAATTGTATAACCTTGTATGTGCAGTGTGTCTCTTAGGTGATTATAAAGGAAGGCAATGATTTGCTGAGTTTCAAAGGAACACAAAATATAGCCAAAGCATGCAATTTGTTTCTCAATGGATCTGTCATCCAAAGTCTATTTGGATGTGTTAACAATAGATAATAACAGAAAGTAGAATAATTTTTGAACCAAATAAGAGACTAAATTATCATGTGGAACAATTCTACATTTTCACTATATCATATTAATCAGTTCAATTCATTTAAGTCACTCAGTCCTTTCCGACTCTTTGTGACCCCATGAATCGCAGCACGCCAGACCTCCCTGTCCATCACCAACTCCTGGAGCTTATTCAAACTCATGTCCATCGAGTGGGTGATGTCATTCAACCATCTCATCCTCTGTCATCCCCTTCTCTCATCTTCAATCTTTATCAGCATCAGGATCTTTTCAAATTAGTCAGTTCTTAGCATCAGGTGGCCAAAGTACTGGAGTTTCAGCTTCAGCTTCAGTCCTTCCAATGAACATTCAGGACTGATCTCCTTCAGAATGGACTGGTTGGATCTCCTTGCAGTCCAAGGAACTCTCAGGAGTCTTCTCCAACACCACAGTTCAAAAGCATCAATTCTTCAGCACTCACCTTTCTTTACAGACTAACTCTCACATCTATACATAACTACTAGAAAAACCATAGCTTTGACTAGAAGGACCTTTGTGGGCAAAGTAATGCCTCTGCTTTTTAATATGCTGTCTAGGTTGGTCATAGCTATTCTTCCAAGGAGCAAGTGTCTTTTAATTTCATGGCTGCAGTCACTATCTGCAGTGATTTTGGAGCCCAAGAAAATAGTCTCTCAATGTTTCCATTGTATCTCCATCTATTTGCCATGAAGGGGTGGGATCAGATGCCATGATCTTAGTTTTCTGAATGTTGAGTTTTAAGCCAACTTTTCCACTCTCCTCTTTCACTTTCATCAAGAGGCTTTTTAGTTCTTCTTCACTTTCTGCCATAAGGGCAGTGTTATCTACATATCTGAGGTTATTGATATTTCCCCTGGCAATCTTGATTCCAGCTTGTGCTTCATCCAGCCCAGCATTTCTCATAATGTTAACTGCATAGAAGTTAAATAAGCAGGGTGACAATATACAGCTTTGATGTACCCCTTTCCCAATTTGGAACCAGTCTTTTGTTTACTGTCCAGTTCTAACTGTTGTTTCTTGACCTGCATACACATTTCTCAGGAGACAGGTCAGATGTTCTGGTATTCCCATCAGTTTAAGAATTTTCCACAGTTTGTTGTGATCCACACAGTCAAAGGCTTTGCCATAGTCAATAAAGCAGAAGTAGATATTTTTCTGGAACTCTTGCTTTTTTGATATTCCAAAGGATGTTGGCAGTTTTATTACCTTTATAGAGAAGGTATTTTTTTAGAAGTCTTAACTCTGCCATTTTCACTGTCTCCTTTATTTTTTAAATGTTTAGTTAAATTAATATTGCTTTCTTAAGAAATTTATTGCTAACTCTTAGGTCTAAAAGAAGTTCTGAAAGTATATTGTTTAAAAGTGCACAGTAATTTTTATCTTCTTAATATTTGTAATTAACTGTGAGGTTAGGGCTTAATATCTGTAACTTTCATGGTAATAAGCTAAAGGAAGATATTGCTTTTCTTGCTTATTGATGTATAATCAGTACAAGTACAGTGTCATTCATATAATAGGACTGTAGTATTTTTTAATTAAGAAGTGAATGGGTGAATACATGACTTTGAGCTTCACTAAAAAGTGTCAATATATAAGTATGCTCTATTTGAATGACTAGGACACACCAAGAGTGAAAACAATTTGGAATCAATTCAACTTTATATGAAAAGTCACTAACCCCAGAATTGTAGTGGGAATACAATGATAAAGGCTTTTCTCACTCATACCAAATATCCATCAATGTTCATTTTTTGTTCTAATCCATATAATCATCATGTTAGAACTCAGGCTGATCAAGGAGCTTTTATTTTCAACCTTGCTACTTTCTGTGAAGGAGAGAAAGATATTGCTAACCACATCTGACCCTTAAAGCTACTCTTACAAATGTCACATGTCATTTCTGCTCACATTTAATTGACAAAGTAAGTCATAAAAGCAATCTTAATTCAAGTGGATGGTCATGAATAACCCTCCAATAAGGAAGGATACAAAGTCATATGGGCAAGCTGGTTTTCAGTGGGAAAGTGTGAAAATAGTCTTCTGCAGAGAGAAACAACAAATTTTTGTGAACAATAACATAATCTATCAGAAAACTGTTGCTCCCCAGTCTGATGTTAATTTCACTAAATCACACTAGACTTAATCTTGCTATGTTTCCAAGCAGAAAAGAAAATTAAACTTCACTGGATTTTCTTTTTGGTGGTAGCCTGTTAAAAACTGACCTACAAAATGAAAGTTGCATTCCTAGAAATGTTGGATAGCCATGATTTGAAGTGCATATATACAGTGACTCTACTGTATATGAAAACAATTTATGACAGAGATTTCTTCACAGTTCATTAAATAGCTTTTCAAACTAGTTTGAAACTTTCCAAAGCATGTTTAAGATTTGTAGAAATGACACCTTGGATATAAAAGTAAAATAAAGCGTTACTTTGACTCCTGACATATCTGCAATGGAAACACATCAATCACACACAGCCTGAAGTACTAGATGATGTTTAGTGCTGAGAAAGACTCCTCAGAAATATTGTCTGATAGGCATATCATGATCTTTCTTTTAAAAAAATTTTTATTTCCAAATTAGTAGTTCAGAGAGACCTTAATCAACAGCACTTAAAAAACATCTGCCTTATATTCCTTGGAGTGCATGTTTTCTTGAAGTCTGATAGAAAAAAATCAGAACAGGACACACTCGGACAATACTTTGAATGTTTCATCTATAAATGACAAATTTTTCTATTAGCATTCTCTGAACCTTATTTTTCATGTTCTTGGTAAAAGGAAACAGATCAATCAAAAATTTCTCTTGGGTCTTGCATTCTACTAGGTGATTTGAAGGATACAGTTGAAATATATTGAATAATTCCTACCTTGAAGTATCACACAGGTAGGATGTTAAGCTAAGCCAAAATTAAGCATTTAAGAATAAATAAATTCTAAAATGTATAGCACAAAATTCTGGATGGAGATAACAGTTTCAATTCAAATCTCAAAATATTTAACTCTAAGCTTGAAGGGATTAGTTTAAAATTATATATATATAGTATATGTAATAATGTATACATTATTATAGTTTAGTCTAATCTCTTCTTCCCATATATTACACACATTATTTATAATTATATATACAACTGTGCATATTATGTATATATATATATATATATATATGTACAAGATCCCAACATTAATAACTCACGAGAATGGAAAAACTGTAATATATAGTTTATGACACTTCTGGAAGCTTCTGTATCAGCTTCAGAAGAACTCCAGTAAGCAAAGGGAGTAGGCATTTGACTTCAAACTTGGAATAGTAAGCCAAGGGGAGAGAATAACTTGAATAAAATAGTACATAAATAGGTTAAAGGATTAAAATCATATAATTACCTCAACACAGAAAAAGTAACTGATACATGTCCACATTTATTAACAAGAAGTCTTAACTAGAAATAGGAAATTCCCTTAACTCAATAAAGAAAATCCTTAAAAGTCTATTGTGAATATCAAGGTTAATTATGAAACACTGTAAGCATGACCTTTCAAAATGGGCATCCACTATAGCCAATGCTATGCAATGTCATATGTAGGTATTAGCTAGCTAAGCAGTTTTAAAAATAATAAAATTTTAAAAAGAAGAAAATGATAAATTGATTGAGAAGGAAAAACATTGTCATTTTTCCAAGTGATATTATTGCCTACATTATAAAAATCAAAACTCCTCTGATAATTTATTAAAGTGAACAAGACAATTTTTTAGAGAAAAGAAATTCAAAATATAAAATCCAGTTAAATTTTGGCATACAGCTTTTAAAACCATAATTTTCAAAAATACATGACATAAAAATATAACACCTAACAGTAATTATAAGAAAAAAATACATGGAACATGTGTGTGGATAAGTTATGAATATATAATGGTCAAAGATTGAAATTCAATGCTGTAAAGATTCAATCTCTCTGAGTTAATCTATAATGTTCATGAAATCTCAAATATAATACAAAAACTGGCAGTGTGTGTAAAACTCTACTTATAGTCTCTAAAATTTCTGTTAGTGTTGGATGTTCAGAGAATAGCAAAGATACTACTGGATAAGAAAAAGATTTGTGAACATATGGAGAGTTCTCTTAAAGTGTTATGTAGAAATAGACCCATAAATAGAATAGATGGCCTAGTAAATAGACCCACTTTTAAATGCACATTTATAGAAGACATTAACAGATTGCAGATCAATGCCTGAAAGAAAAATACTGAAATAAATGATACTGGGGTAATTAATGTATCCATGTCAAAAGAGAAAAAGAAAAAAAGAAGAGAATAAAAAAACAGATCTTGAATTCATACCATAAACCAAAGCAGTTCTATATGGATAAATGGCCTAAATGTAGCAGATAAATCTATAAAATTTTAGAGACAATTTGGAAAACACATTTATAATTTAACTCTGGCTTTTGTAAGTAAGATACCAAATCCAAAAAAAAAGTGAAATTTACAAATTCTACAACATTTAAAATGAAGTACATCCATTTATAAAATAGTTAAAAGTGAATAAAATATGTAAAGTTTTTAGAAGACTGGAGGAAAATACAGTTATAAACTTGGAGTAGGAAAAGATGTCTTAAATAACAGAGAGAAAAAGGAAAGGATTGATGTATCAATTATGCCATACTTAAGGGAGAAGGCAATGGCACCCCACTCCAGTACTCTTGCCTGGAGAATCCCATGGATGGAGGAGCCTGGTAGGCTACAGTCCATGAGGTCGGAAAGATTGGACACGACTGAGCGACTTCACTTTCAGTTTTCACTTTCATGCATTGGAGAAGGAAATGACAACCCACTCCAGTGTTCTTGTCTGGAGAATCCCAGGGACGGGGGAGCCTGGTGGGCTGCCGTCCATGAGGTGGCACAGAGTCGGACATGACTGAAGCGACTTAGCAGCAGCAGCAGTTCTTAAGTATGGCTGCTGCTGCTGCAAAATTTAAAAATTAAGAAACAAACTGGAAGAAGATATTTGTAAAAGCATTTCTAAAAAGAAATCAATATATAAACAATACCTAAAATCTATTTTAAATAAAAATTTAGAAAGATCCATTCAAAATAGAACGATACAGACAATAAATAAAGTCTAATTTCTTGACAAATTGTTCATCTTAACCAAAGCAACCAATAAGTTTTTAAGTAAAAAAAGATAAATAAACATACAGAAGTGTTAGTCTCTCCAAGAAATAAAATGAGAGAAATTTTCCTGTTTTTAATTTCATTGATTCTGCTACAATCCTTATTATTTCTTTTCTTCTGTTTACTTTGGAAATAATTTGCTTTTACTTTTCTAGTTTCCTTACATGGAAACTTAGATGATTGATTTTAGGTTTTTCTTCTTTCTTACTGTTGTTGTTATTCAGTCGCTCAGTCATGTCTGACTCTTTGAGACCCCATGGACTGCAACATGCCAAACCCCCTGTCCTTCACTATCTCCGGAGTTTGCTCAAACTCATGTCCATTGTGCCGATAATGCCATCCAACCATCTCATCCTCTGTTGGTCCCTTCTCCTGCCTTCAATCTTTCCCAGCATCAGGGTCTTTGGTGGCCAGTATTGGAGCTTCAGCTTCAGCATCAGTCCTTCCAATGAATAGTCAGGGTTGATTTCCTTGAGGACTGACCAGTTTGATCTCCTTGCAGCCCCAGGGACTCTCAAGAGTCTTCACCAGCACCAGAGTTTGAAAGCATGGATTCTTTGCTATTATATGTGTTCAATGCTGTAAATGTCCCTGTAAGCAATGAATTTACTGTGTTATACAAATTGTGATAAATGGTTTTAATTTTTGTTTAGTTCAAAGTATTTTAAAAATGTTATTGAAATTTCTTCTTTCACTCCTGTGTTATTTAAAAATGTGTTGTTTACTCAGCATGAATTTGGGGATTTTCCAGTTATATTTTGGTTGTTGGTTTCTAGTTTAATTTCACTGTGGTCTGAGTGTAGATATTATACAATTTCTACAGTTTAAATTTTTTCTGTGGTATGTTTTGTGGCCCAGAGTGTTTCTGTATTGGTAAAGGCCTCTTGCGGGCTTGGAAAGAATATGTATTTTGGCATTGTTGGATGAAATAGTTTATGGATGTCAGTTACATCCACTTGAGTGATGGTGTTGTTAAGTATGTTCTTACTGATTTTCTGTCTCCTAAATTTGTCTCTTTGTCATAGAGGAGTGTTAATTCTTTAACTATGATAGTGAGTTAATATTTTTCTCCTTGTAATCTATCAGTTATCACTTTATATAGTTTGATACTCTTATGAGGCATACAAGAATCATTATGTCTTCCAGGAGAACTGACTCGTTCATCACTATATAACAACTTTCATTATACCTAATAATTTTCTTTCTTTTGAAATCTACTTTACCTGAAATTGGGCTTCCCTGTTAGCTCAGTTGGTAAAGAATCTACCTGCAATGCAAGAAACCCTGGTTCCTTTCCTACATTGGGAAGATCCGCTGGAGAAGGCTAAGCTAACCACTCCAGTATTCTTGGGCTTCCCTGGTGGCTCAGCTGGTAAAAAATCTGCCTGCAGTGTGGCAGACCTGCTTTCCATTTCTGGGTTGGGAAGATCCCCTGGAGAAGGGAACTGGCTACCCACTCCAGTATTCTGGCCTGGAAAATTCCATGGAATATCCCATGGGATTGCAAAGAGTTGGACACCACTGAGACACTTTCACTTTGCCTGAAATTAATATAGCCACTTCTGATTTCTTTTAATTAGTATTACCATGGTATAATTTCCCCCATCCATTTATTTGTAATCTACATGTATATTTGTATTTAAAGTGGATTTCTTGTAGGCAATATATAGTTGCATCACATGGTTCGATAAACTCATTGATATAGTTATGGTAAGAGTATGATTCATTCTTTATGAAAATTACTTGAAATAAATGGAAAAATATTTCCTGTTCATGGATAAGAAGACTAAATGTTATCAAGATATCAGTTCTTCCTAAGTGAATTTATGGATTTAGTGCAATTTCAATCAAAATCTCAAAATGTTGTTTTGTATTTTTGACAAACTGATTCTAAAGTTTATATGGAGAGGCAGAAGACACAGAATAGACAATATTGAAGAACAGCAAAACTGGAGGATTGATACTATACAATATTAGGTATAAAGTGGCTTGTATACTAGGATAAAGCTGCAACTGTCAAAACAATGTGGTATAAGCATATGAAAAGATGCTCCATATTAGGTCATTAGAGTTTTGTTTTTTTTTTTTTTTTAATACCACTACGCACCCCTATTAAATGGCTGGAATCCATAACACTGACAACACGAAATGTTAGCAAATATGTGAAGCTACCTGAACTCTTATTCACTGTAGTAGAAATGAAAATCGATGTAGCCAATTTGGGGTATAGTTTGGCACATTTTTATAATGCTAAACGTATTCCTATCATATGAATCAGCATTTGTACTTCTTACTATTTACCCCAAAGAGGTGAAAACTTATGCCCTCAAAAAACTTGCAAAAATAAGTTTATAGTGGATTTATTGATAATTGCTAAAGCATAAAAACAACCAAAATGTCCTTCAATAGGTGAATAGTCAAATATTCTGTAGTGCATCCAGACCAGCATTATTGTTCAGCACTAAAAGAAAATATGCTTTCAAGCCATGAAAAGACATGGAGTAACCTTAGCTGCATATTATTAAGTGACATAGCCAATCTGAAAAAGCTACATATGTATCATTCCAACTATATGACATTCTGGAAAAAGCAAACCATGGAAACAGTAAAAAGATCAGTTGCTGCCCAGGACAGGGTTAGGGGTTAGAAAGGAACAATTAGGCAAATCACAGAAGATTTTTGGGGCCATGAAAGTGATATGTACCCTAATAATGCATACATGTCAATATAGATTTGTTCAAACTCATGCACTACACCAAGTGACTATGTACGTTGGGTGATTAAGAATATGTCAGTGTAGATTCATCAATTGTAACAGATGTATAGTAATGGTATGTTGATAAAGGGAGGGGCTATATATATGGGAAGGGATGGGTACATGGATAATCTCTGTACTTTTCACTTCAATTTTTCCAGAAACCTAAAACTACCCTAAAAAATAAATTTTTAAAAGAGAAATTGACTAAGTCAACTCATTCAATTTTTAAATGTTAAATAAGGGATATTGATATATAGATCTTTAACATGTCATGTTTGTATATGTATTTGACTAACACATATTATATATTACTATGTAGTACATGTTGTATATATATTAGTTAATTTGACTAACATAACCACCATATTACATGTAAATTCTGTCATGCTACAAAAAAATATGGAAAGCGTTATGAGTTGTCATAATGAGAGAAATCAATCTTACCATAATCAATTTTATTATCCTTGTTTTACTAGTGCTAGCCCATTTGATTAAACAAAATTAAACTATCAGTTTAAATAATAGGCTAGAAAGAAAAATTCAAGACAATTTGATTACATGGCAGCAAAATACATGAGAATCATTTTAAAGATCTCATATAAATAAGTGATTTAGTGTTATAAAATTAATACACAAATGTAATCATTTTTTTCTTTTTGTAAATACAATTAGCTGCAAATATATAACAGAAAAAATTGTTTATAATAGGTAACAAAGTACGTACAAAATTTGTTAAGAATTGTGTATCATCTATATGTATATCTGTATCTGTCTATATTTATTCTACAGAAATATGAAAGGGAGAAAGACAAGGATAGAGAAGAAAAGTAACAATATCTATAAAAGATATTATCACAATATTAAGATAAATAAAAAAACAAAATGTTTCTGGATAAGAAAACAAATTATAAGGATATAAAATTATCTTAACCTAATCTATAAAGTTAATTGAAGTCCAATTAAAATAGCAGGACAGAGTAGGTGGGGGTTACTTAATGAAATGAAATTCCACTTCGGTAAAATAATCATGATAGAGAAATCAGGAAAAGTATTTTCAAAAGTATAATGAGATAAGAGTCTTAACACACATTAGAGATGGAAGCTAAAAAGATGAGCTTGATTTGTTACTGTCATCAAAACATATAGATAATGGTACAGACAGGAGTGCAGATATAGCTCCGAACTATGCATGAGGTTTGGTCTACAAAAAAGGTGACATTTCCACTCAGTGAGGTAATAAAAGTGAATTTGGGACAGATTATGTGAGTATGTGTCTGTGTGTATCTGTGTGTATGTCTGTGTAAGCTGTATTTACCCTTTATTACAAACATAAATTCCATCTTGTGGATTATGCTTGTTAGAATACCCTTTTGTTAGGAAACCTTTTCCAAAGAAAGAACAGTCCCTTCCTTTGGTTCAGCTCCTGATTAAGCTGGGCCTAATTTTAGAGTGAAGTGATACTTAAAACATACAGAGACAAATATAGGTCAAAAGGATTTTTCAACAAAGACACTTTTATTTAATCAGTATAATATTTGGCATAGTAGATACTATTCTGCTGTTTTCACACTCTTGGAAAGTGAAGTTGTTTTTGTTTTTGTTTTTAATAAAATATCTAAACAGTTGTCCACACCCATGCCTCTAACTGTAAAAGTTTGTCCCCTTTTTGGCAGTCTGATTATGAAACAGTAATGACATCTAAAGGTACTATTTTTCTTTATAAGTATGATTCAAAAGGTTTGCTTTTTCTAATCTCTACTAGATTAAGTGTATATTTCTGAAGAAAGAGAAAGATATAATTTGGCAGAATATTACATGTTTTTACTGCATCATGCATAAATATCTCTTAGAATTTAAATATCAAGGCTTAACATACCCAGCTTTAAGGGAAAACTTATAGTTTAGTAATTTCATTTTGCTTTAGGTTTTATTTAAGTAGAATGAATTGCAATCTGGAAAATTAATCTGAGCCTCAGGACAGGACTCTGCAATGTTCTTCTGGCTCAATTTGTTTGAGCAAATTTCTAAGCAGGATATCCATCACACCCCAGGAGTCATAAGTGAAATATAAATATATCTCACTGTATAAACATTTTAAATGCTACAGAAAAATAATTTATCAGAATACAGTCATTTAAGAAGGCATGCCAGTAAAAATAGTTATTTTTTAATCTATTACAGAGCTGATAAAATTCAAGAAATGCACTCTAAACAACTCATCTGGAAAAGAGACAATAGATAAAATTGTTGAAAGACAAAGGCTAAAGGAAGGTAGAAACAGCAAGAGGTTTTGAATGTCTTGTTTTAAGAATGAAAATTGTATTAGTTTGGGGTGCTATAACAGACTACAATAGACTGAATAGCTTAAGACAACACACATTTATTTCACTCAGTTTTGGAGCCTGAAGTCTCAGACCAAAGTGTCAGGGTAGCTGGGCTCTTGGTGAAGGCCCTCCTGCTGGGTTATAGTTGGACTCCTGTCTTCTTGCTGGTGCCCACACGTGGCTGAAAGAGTGTTAGTTGATTCTCTTGCCTTTGCTTATCAGGGCACTAGTCCTGTGAAGGTTCCACTCTCATGACCTAATTACCTCACAAAGTCCTCATCTTCAAATAGCACCATGTTAGCATTAGAGTTTCAACAGACACAATTTGGTAAGACTCAAACACTCAGTACACAATAGGCCTTCAAAAAACATGTTTACTTTGTTATTAAAACTGTTAATTTGACAAACCAAGAGTTGTTGAGTATGTATGTCTCATCAGTTTAATTGCTGAATTCAAGTTAATTGTGGTGTATAAACAAGCCTGGAAACAACCAAAGTGACTGTCAACAAAGAACTGATGAAATAAGCCATAGTACATTCATTTGATGAAAAGTTATTATAAAGGTTTGCAGAAAGATTAGCAAGGTATTTAAACAGAAAAAAAAATCAAAAGCAAGATACAAAATAATATATATTATTATATATGTTATATATTATACATTATATATTATAACCCATTATATAAGACATTATCATATATTTATGTATATATCAAATTTGTAGATAGATTGTTATATACATGCTCAATTTATGTCTAAGTAGATATATAGATAGATAAGAAAGTAATGAAAAAAGTTCTCTTTGTGGAAGAAAGTGCACAACTATTTAAAATAAATGTTATCTCTAGAAAAATATTGGGATGGGACAGGGACATAAATCAGGAAGAAGAGACTTTCACTATTCACTTTACCTTCTTATATTAAAAGAAATTAACCATACAGCAAATCATATGAACTACTTATTGAACATTTTATTTAAAAGAATATACAGAGAGAAAAGTACAAAACCTGTAAGGGTACAACATGATGAACCCAATGACCATGAGCATACACAATTAACCAGCAGGAAGATTAAGAAATATTAGCAGCATCACCCCAGAAATAGCCTTCATGCACTCCACAAGTCTGTTTTCGGTTTTAACATGACTGATATTTGGTTTTAATATGACTGATAACATTTCATGCTAAGTTAGAAATATACAGCCACTATTTTTGTTTGTTAAAAGAATATAAATTAGGCTTATAAGGACTTGGATTCTTTTATGCAATAATTCTTAACTGTAATTAATTGGTATTTTGTTAATTCAGGGGACACAAATAGCAAAAATTCTCTAGAAGCCAGAAAAGAAAAAATGAAAGTTCTTGGTTTTTGACTTTTTTTGTTTTGTTTTATGATTAAATTATTTTCCTCTAGAAAAAGAAATGATAGCCCATCTTTGCTGCATGGTTTGAGACTTCAGCTAAGACTTCTAGTCTTGGATGACTAGACTTGTCTATACATCTAGGGACTTCGTTCTTTTCATGATGTATGCTGGGGCTAGAAAGTCCAAGATGACTTCTTCACTCACATGTCAGGTACCAGGGCTGGTGTGATGGATCAGCTTGTATGATGAACAGCTGGCATTGCTCTCCCTGTGGTCTCTCTGATTAGCTAGAATGAGCTTTCACACATTTCTTTTTATATTCCACATATGAGGGATGCAATAGTTGTTTCATTATGCATACATTTATATTTATCACATGCTATTACTTTTTTGATTGTTATTTTTGGATATTTCTGTAGCTCAGCTACTTGTAAAGCTAAGGCACTTAAAGTTTGGTGGCTTTTAGTAAACCCCTTAGCACAATGGTTTCCAAACTGTGGCTTCCAGACTAGCAGTGTCAGTATCAATAAGGAACTGGTTGAAAAGGCAAAATGACAGGCTGCCCTGTACCACTGAATCAGAAACTTCTTGGGTGGAATGCAGATATCTGCCCTCCAGTTATTAACAACTTAACATGTCCTCCAGTTGTTAAGTTGCTAATCCATGTCCAGCTCTGCAACCCCATGGATTACAGCATGCCAGGCTTCCCTGTCCTTCACCATCTCCCAAAATTTGCTCAAACTCATGTCCACTGAGTCAGTGATGCCATCCAACCATTTCATCTTCTGTCATCCCTTTGTCCTCCTGCCTTTAATCTTTTCCAGCATCAGAGACTTTTCCAATGAGTTGGCTCTTCACATCAGGAGGCCAAACTATTGGAGCTTTAGCATTAGTCCTTTCAAAGAATATTCATTGTTGATTTCCTTTAGCATTGATCTCCTTGCTGTCCCAGGGACTCTCAAGAGACTTCTCCTGCACCACAGTTTGAATGCATGAATTTTTTGGTGTTTAGCCTTCTTTATGGTCCGACTCTTGCATCCATATATGACTATGGATTGTTGATATTTCTCTCAGCGTTTTTAATTCCACCTTGTAATTCATCTAAACCAGTATTTCACATGATATACTCTACATAGAAGTTAAATAAGCAGGGTGAAAATATACAGCCTTGATGTACTCCTTTCCCAGTTTTGAAACAGTCTGTTGTTCCATGTCCAGTTCTAACTGTTGAATCTTGGCCTGCATACAGGTTTCTCAGGAGGCAGTTCAGGTAATCTGGTAGTCCAACTGTTTAAGAATTTTTCACAATTTGTTGTGATCCATACAGTCAAAGGCCTTGGAATAGCATTTATGTTCTCCAGATGAGCCATATGAATGCTCAAGTTTGAGAACTGTTTCCTTTGGAAAAGTTAGACTTGATTGCTATACATTATCCTCAAATTTTCCACTACTAGAGTCTTCTCCAGTAACTGCCATATATACCTGCTTTGCTTAAATATATAAAAATTAATTTCTAACATTTACACTTTGAAGTTTCAAGCATGCTACTATCCTGTGGCTGATTTAATTAACATTTTTCAAATTAGTCTGTCCTTAACTAATTTGGGAGAGAATGCCAGGTGACTAATTTCCGTTTACTCAGTGTCTCTTTCAATTGCTTTTTTGCTACTTGCTATATAACCCTGTTCATGTTATTTTCCTATTTCATTTATACTGAGGCTTCCTAATAAATGGTAGCCTGTATGCATTGTTTTGTCCTACTCCTATTCTCTCCTTAACACCATCAAAACCCAGCTCTGAATCTACTATACCACTTAATTTTTAAAATTTTGCAATGTCTTAGTTAAATGATAAACTAATATACCAATATGCTTTTGTCCCAGATTTCATTAGGCTCTGTGTGGCATTTGAGATTTCCCCATATTCTAGAAAGGAGTACATTTCCTAGACTTTCCCTTATATTTTGGACCACTCCTCCCCAGTGTCTCAGATTTGTTCTCTTTCTAGCTTGATGTGTGAAATGGTATTATTTCTCTACACTAGCTTTGTCTTTTTGGCCCCTTCTCTTCTTATTTTACACTGACACCATTGAACAACTTCACATAACCTATGCTCTAAATATTTATACAATGATGACTCTGGAGTCTATGTTTCCAAAACTGACCTCACCCGTGAGATTCAGATCCATATATCCAAAAACCTACTGAATGTTTTCTTAAGAAATAGCCATAGACTTTTCTCTGTCAGTGAGTCTAAAAAATACCTGTGCATTATTTCTGAGGTTGAAAGTGCCACATATGTACTGTAGAAATATATATATATATTACAAAAATAGTGCAAAATTGAAAACTGGAATCACTTATAATACTACCACTCAGAAACAACCAGTTAGTACGTATACACTCACACACACACACACACACACACACACACACCCCTACTCCTTGCTTTGAAAGTATAATGTTACATTTTTCTACAAGAAATGTGACTGTTTAGAACCCCAGAGTATTTTTATTACTCTCATGAAAAACACTGTAACAACTTTTGCATAAATTTGAAGCCAAGTAAATTTAGACCAATTTTACAAAAGACTCTACTTCTTTGACTGTTATATGCACCTGGTTGCATTTAAATTACAAAAGGGAATGTGAAGAAGGATAGAGATCTTTCAGGTTCAAAGCAGGCACAACATTACCCTTGAGTTACTAGGTATGGTTTTCCATAAATATATTTTCCTTCCGGGAACCAATATACTCACTCTAGAAAAATAACAGAGAGATGCACTGTGACATTTAGTGAAAATTCAGTTTTGAAATGGACATGTGGCTTCAAACTGTTATCTCACTTCCATGCATCTTAGATCAAGACTGTTGAAAAACTGTATATTTGAAAGTCCAAATGTTGGTATAAAGTGTTTGAGTTTAATGTTATTCTGAGGGATATGTGTGACTGTATGTACGTGTGTATATCTCTCTGTATTTATATTTTAAAAAGAAAGAAAGAAAACTGCAAATATATTTGTTAACTATGAAGTAGACATTTTAATTATTTCTCAATTTTTGATTGATTCAAAAATTAGGTCTACATCATCTCAGATATAATAGATGACATTTTAAAGTAAAAAAAGTCAAGATGTGATTATATAACTTGAGACTTGAAGGTAAACATTAATGAATCAGTTAAATGAAATATGGATCAAGAAGGGGAGGCATTCTGAGATCATTGTTTTAACAAGCTTTGTAGAAGTAGGTGCTTCTTTAAAGTATGCACATGAAAATTTGAATTTAAAAATTAAAATCATCCTATAAATGAAGGAAAAAAAAATCAAAACAGGGAGCATTTTGTATCAGACAATCTCTGTGTCTCATAACTAATTCAGTACCAAAAGTTGTTCATTGCTTGCTTCTGGAAGAGCAAGCAAAATGCAGCACAGAAAGATAAATAAATCCGGTCACTGTCCTAAGGCAGTTTTTCCTCTCTGGAGAAGATGAGACAATATGTAAGACAAGTATAGTGATAGATGGGATGTAATAATTGACAAAAGAGTGAGAACAGCTCCTCTGTCACCCAAATCCATGTTGCCCAAAGAGGCAGCTACCTTTGAGTGACATTTGGGTGTATAGCACTCTCAGATGTCACTATTGTACAAAGTAAGTTGTTAGCATTCATGGAACTAGAGCTGACCACCCAGCTTCCATGTATAACAGGACCAATCCTGATCAGGTTGCATATTCCTGCTTTCCTGTGCCTCAGTATATCCACCATCACCTGAGTTCTCACGTCACGACTACTCTCTGCTCCTCTGACCCAGCTGGTAACTCCTTCCTCCTAACCTATGGTTCTTTGTCTTTGAAACTCAGCATGAATGATAAGTAAAGTTTCTTGCACCCTGAGACTCTTCTCAGAAATTTGGAGTTATCTTTTGCTCTTAAGAAAACAAGTATACTTTCAATTCCCCACTTCATTTAGGCCATCTAAACCCCATACTGTTTATTTTACTTTATGCCACATTTCCATAGGAAATGAACAGCTGTCATCTTTTACCAACTATCAAAGAATTAAGTCCCTCTTATTTTACAAAGCTAAAAACATAGTTCCATTTCCTTGAGATTTATACCATTCAGAAGAACCACTTACTCATCTTCTTTGTTCCCATGATATACCAGTCTCTTGTTGACTCCTCCAATTATGTGGTCAAAACTTAGCTCTCAACTCAAAATTTTACTTTCCCATAGTTGCTATTATAATTCTTAGCAATCAATAGCCACGTAGTTATTTCAGACAGCATACTTAATCTTTCAGTTTCTTCACTAATAAAAATTTCCCCTGGTTGTTTTCACCTAGTTTCTCTAATAATAGTACTTAGAACAATTACAATCATGAAAAACTTAACCTCATCTTCAAAATTTTAATGCAAAAACCCAGCCTTTAAAAGAGCAATCTCTTTTAGTTTGTTTTTTCAAGTACTCTCAGTTCAAATTTTCTACCATGTCTGCCACATTCTGTCCCCATATCTGTTGTTTTACCATTTTCTCTTAATCCATCTGTTATCATTTCTTCTATCACTTTACCTTCTTTATTGAGCATCTTAGAGTCTAATCTATGATTCCTCAATGAATTACTCAGTGTGGTCTTGAATCCATTCCCTGCCCTCTCATCATAATATGTGCTTTCCAAAATCCCAACTCTGAATGGACTTGAAGGGAACAAAAATATATCACTCCAAAATATGCCACTTTGAACTATTTTGAATTGAAGACTCTTAAGAAACATCAGATGCAGCAAAGAAACTCTGAACTTTCTTTTTCTTCCTAAAAGCAGAAAAACTAGCTCCCATGTGAAAATCACCCTCTATGTGTAGCAAGAAAAAGAAAGACATTTTTATCTGGGAATTGGGGGCCAAGAGATCTGTATAAAAATCTTGGTAAAGTAACCCTTACCTTCCTACTTACTTCTTTACAATCTACTATGCCTATTCCAAACCACTTTTTCATGCCAATTCTTTACAAACTTTTCATATTTTTTTCAAAATGATGTAAAAGCTTCCTGCTATGATCACATCTTCAGGTCTTCATTTTCCTGTGAAGAACTTCATGTACATAACAAGTAAAATATACGTGCTCTTCTCCTGTTAATCTGTCTTATGTTAGTTTAATTTTTAGGCTCAGCTGGAGATTTTAAGAGGTTAGAGGAGAATTTTTCCTCCCCTACAAACTCCTAAATGAGCCTTCTCTGGACCTCTGAAGAAGCAGCTGAGTCACACATCCAAGCCAACACACTTGTTTTACTTAACATTTCTTATCTTAAGATTCAAACAGGCTGCAGCACTGTCTGATCATTCTACTATATATAAAGTAGCCAACTCACTTTCTAATTCTTGAGAAGATTATATAACATATTCTTCTTTCTCCTACCCGCCTTCTGCCATCTCAGCTCATGAGCTTGCTTCACACATTATCAAGAAAAGAGAAATTATTGGACGCTAAATCTTTTCTCTCACCTACAAAAAACGACCCAAGCAAGGCCACAGTGACCTCCAAGTTGCTAAATTCAGTGTTCTCCTTTTCTACCTACATCTTACATGAATCCAACATTCAATACTCTTGACCTCTTGTTCCTGAAAACATTTCTTGTCTCTAGAATTCTGTACCAGCAGACTCTCATTTTTATTCTTCTCTGACCTTTTCCCTATCTTTTTACAGACCCTATACATTGAAATTCCCTAGGGCTGTGTCCCATATTTCTGCAGACGTTTTATTTTCTTCATACCATATAGTTTGTCCTTGTGTACGCTTTACCTGTTTAATGTACATCCTGGTAATGTCATACACTATTGTTGCATGTCCTTAAGGTGGTTCTTATCTTCTCATATATCTTTTATCACTTTGTCTCTACTTTCATTACATTGCACAGGACATTACACATAGAATATATATTTGTTAAATGAATGAATAAACAGTACTACTGTGAACTTATTAAAACAGTAATATTTCTATTCCCATGGATGAAAGCATAGAGTAATGTCATTGATTTATCTTCTCTGTATTTTCACAGTTTGTTTTTTTTTTTTTTTTTTTCTTTTTAAGAAACAGTAGGCTTTTAGCAGGCTTCCTTTGTGACTCAAACAGTAAAGAATCTGGCTACAATGCAGGATACCCAGGGTCAATCCCTGGCTAAGAAAGATGCCCTGGAGAAGGAAATGGGAACCCACCCCAGTATCCCTCCCTGGAGAATTCCATGGACAGAGAAATCTGTAGGGCTACAGTCCATGGGGTCGCAAAGAGTCCCATAAGACTGAGCAAGTAACACACACACACAGGCTTTCAGCCACTCCTTTCTCTTACTGAAAATAATCATTTCCTCTTGTTACACTCTTGTTCTTATTTGAGAGCCATAACCGGCAGCCTTTTCTTTTCTTCTTGAGATAGTGTGCCAATGCTAAAGCTAAAGAGATCTTTCAGCTAGAAGTGTGAGGCTCTGCTCCAAGGGACAACCTGTTTTCACTTTGGTGCCTGCAGGGTATCTGACATCATTCATTTTGATCAGGCTACTTTCTACCTCATTAGTGATTCTACATGCTTCATGGTGCAGGTTAATTTCCTCTTACAGATCTGAGTAAATTGCCAACATTATCCTATATCTCAGCTACATATTCCTTCAGGGAATTGATCAGCATACCTTCTCCCACTTGAATACTATATTTAAATTCTCTATGTATCTGTATTGGAATATGCCTGAAAAAAAAAAAAGTCATATGTAGAGCATGTCTGATTATAGACATTATCTGAAGAATAGTTAAATAGTATCATTTCATGTATCAACAATTGAAATACTGGCCTAATTTACCAACTATTTTGGAACAATATATTAATAGCTTTCTATTTAAGTAAAATCTTCCTTTTTTATATCTTTGCTGTCATTATTAAGTATACTATTAGACACAGATAAATATGAATTAATTTAATTAAATCTCTGTATATTATAGAGGTTTAAGGTTTTAGGAATCATGCCCTATGTTAATATAAAAATGAAGGTACCTTCTGTTTGGAAAGGCATGCAGTCTGGCATATCTCTCTCTAAAATATAAAGAAAATACAAAGGTGGATGAACCAAAGTGAATTGATTCCCTCCCATTAAGAAATTTCCAGATTCACAGTTTAAACCAATTTAATCTATAGGTATAACCACTTTAAATGTGTTTTATTTGTTTCCATTACTCATCTTCTTTTTGTTAGGTAGGAATTAGGTGTGAGGAACAAGGAGAGGCCTAATGGAAAAGGATGAAAGCTGATCTCTAAACCCCACATAAGACATGGCCCAATACAGCCCAGGAGAGCTCACAGATGTGCTACAAAATAACCACAGAGACTTTTCCAACTCAGGCACAAGGGCTCTAGGCACACAGCGGATACCACAGGAACTGTTCCAACTTAGGCACACATGCCCTTGATGCAGAGCTGTGTTCTCAAGTGACCATAGACAGCTAGGAGCCCATGAAGTGTTAAATATTCTATACATATATACATCTGTTTATAACAGACTAAATTACAGGAAAGACATGTGCAATAGGGCCTATCATTATGTAACTTGCAACTGTCAATCAAAATTTTCAGCCCATGCCCATCTAGATAAATATTCAAAAGCCTTGTTTTAAAAACCTCAGTATCTCATCATTCCCAGACCAGTGTCTTTCCTGGCTTGGCCCACCTCTCCTTTTAGGTGCTTTTTATTTTTTTTCCTCTTCTTTCCTTAAACTTGCTTTTGCCATGGCTAAGACCTCAGATTCTTCTTTGTGTCCTTACCAAGAACAGAGGCCCACAAGGGAGAGTCCTCTTCCTCATTCTTCTCTAAATCCCCTAATAGCTTGAAATAGTTTGTGCTAATAGTTAGGTCAAGGAACTTTTTCCTAGGTCTAGGATGTTGACAATGAACCTGGTTCAGTTCTTGTAGCAACCAGAAACCACTGTAAGACATTTTAAGAATTTTTTAATATGAAGGATGACTTGTTCCTGAATCTATTGGAAGGGCTGGAGGAAATGATCAAAGAATAGGATTCTCAAAAGGACTTTCATGACAGATTCCATTTTCCAAGGGAGCTATGACCTTTGCCTATTACAAGTAATAGGAAGTTGCCATTGACTTGACTACACTCCCAGACTTATCCCCTATCTACTCTTTGGGAAGAAGGGATCAGACAGCAACCACAAGCACAAGTGTATCTTGACATACACAAGCTGGTCATGGACACAGACGTTGATTCTGACCCATTGACACAATCATCCTTTAACACCACAACCTAGACATGGTCCACTGGAAAAATGCTTCAGATGAAATCAGCTCCATCCTGGCTTTCCAGAAGAAAAGAACTAATGGAACAAGAAGATTGCCTCGGTTCCATTTCTGTCTTCCAAGGCTCAAATAAAAGCCTATATTTTAATTTCATGCTTACTAGTAGGAAGCAACAGTTAGAACTGGACATGGAACAACAGACTGGTTTCAAATAGGAAAAGGAGTATGTCAAGGCTGTATATTGTCACCCTGCTTATTTAATTTCTATGCAGAGTACATCATGAGAAACGCTGGGCTGGAAGAAGCACAAGCTGGAATCAAGATTGCCGGGAGAAATATCAATAACTTCAGATATGCAGATGACATCACCCTTATGGCAAAAAGTGAAGAAGAACTAGAAAGCCTCTTGATGAAAGTGAAAGTGGAGAGTGAAAAAGTTGGCTTAAAGCTCAACATTCAGAAAATGAAGATCATGGCATCCAGTCCCATCACTTCATGGGAAATAAATGGAGAAACAGTGGAAATAGTGTCTGACTTTATTTTGGGGGGCTCCAAAATCACTGCAGATGGTGACTGCAGCCATGAAATTAAAAGACACTTACTCCTTGGAAGGAAAGTTATGACCAACCTAGATAGCATATTCAAAAGCAGAGACATTACTTTGCCAACAAAGGTGTGTTTAGTCAAGGCTATGGTTTTTCCAGTGGTCATGTATGGATGTGAGAGTCGGACTCTGAAGAAAGCTGAGCGCCGAAGAATTGATGCTTTTGAACTGTGGTGCTGGAGAAGACTCTTGAGAGTCCCTTGGACTGCAAGGAGATAAAACCAGTCCATTCTAAAGGAGACTGGTCCTGGGATTTCTTTGAAAGGACTGATGCTAAAGCTGAAACTCCAGTACTTTGGCCACCTCATGCGAAGAGTTGACTCATTGGAAAAGACTGATGATGGGACGGATTGTGGGCATGAGGAGAAGGAGACGACATAGGATGAGATGGCTGGATGGCATCACTGACCCGATGGACATGGGTCTGAGCAAGCTCTGGAAGTTGGTAATGGACAGGGAGGCCTGGCTGCAACAATTCATGGGGTCACAAAGAGTCAGACGACTGAGCGGCTGAACTGAACTGAACTGATACTAAAATTGAATTTCCCAAACTTTTAGACTTTATCTGACCTCTTTCTCTGCATGTTAAACTCATAAACAGCACTGTCATTTTCTCCCTCCATCATGTTTATTAGCCATATTTTTCTCCAGCTTCACTTGTATTTATTTTCTTCTATATGCCCAAAGCTCCCCTTGTAAATCTCTATCATAAAATGATCATTTATTAACTGACCTATCTATTCTAATAGATCATAAAGTTTTTAAGGACAGTCTCCTTCCTCTGTTTATTGCAGGTGCTCAGTGAAGGCTATCTGAATCTATGCTCAAATGACATTTTCAGGGTTTTTAGTACTATCTGAATATCAGTTATTTTTTAACAAGCTTTTGTTATATTCAAAGTGCTATATTTCTGATTGCATAACACATCAAATGATTGGGCACTTGTCTTCAGTTTTTAGTTTAAGTGTGCTGACCTGTTGGGTGTATCCAATTTTTTTTTTTTTTTTTTTTGAGATACTTAAAAAGAAGATTTCATCTTCTCCCACACTCCCATCCAGAAATGTTAAATCAACCATTGTGTTGAATCTTATATATTTTTTCTTTTTCTTTTTCTTTTTTGTCTTGAAAAAAGTTAATGACTCAGGACAAAAATAGAAGTTGTCCTCCACCCAGAAAACTATCACCACTTCCTCATCACCACCACCACCCATTGCCCACTACTAGTGACTCATTTTGAGAAGCAACTAACATGGTAGAGAATGTCTTTGGGTGAAACTGAAGGTCCTAAAATGGTGAATAGAGTTGAGAAAAGAAGAAATACGTTTTATTAGAATTAATGACATTGTGTTTCCCTCACCAGAAGTTCCACCCCAACTCTTCAAACACCCCAATGTCTACTCTTGGAGGAATATCACTAAAATTTATTTTATGTTGAATGCAGTAAAAATCCAATAATAAATTTTCTTTCTCATGATGAGATATTCCTAATAAAATTATAAGAATCCTGAAGCAAATTTAGATGTAAATGATGGGTTTTACAGGCTGAATTTTCAAAGCCAAAACATTATTTATAGTAAACTGCTTGTGTTTAGGAATTGCTTATTTTTTGCTTGTTTTATGTCGAAAACTTAAATTCGAAAAGGTGCAGAAGAAAATTTTAGAAGGTAAGTTGTATAGTGCTAGCATCTAGAGAAAGGGAGACCACCATAAAAATTATGATAATATCATTATGGTTTTGTACATAACAATCTCAAGAACAAACTTTGCAGCACGAATAATGACACTGTGTTTCCCTTGCCAGAAGTTTTATCTCCAGGAAATTAAAAACCCAGATGAGATGGCAAACATCTTTACAATAGAGAATAGAACAAAATGTATACAATCATTCTGCAAGCTACTAACATCTACATATAGCTATTGTTAATAATGGAAGGGTATCAGGAAAGAGAATAAACTGTGAATTATCCTTCTTACTGCTATTAATAACTAAGTAATCAAAACAGCGAAAATTATTGTTCAAGTATTGAATATAGGAAGTTGGTGGCTGGGAACAAAAGGGGGAAAAAATCAATATATATGTGTTAAAGTAGGGTGAGAGTCTTTTTTTCTTTTTTAATTGAATCCCAGCAACTTCAGTTTAAACAAATGCAAATGAGAGCTCATTTAAGATAAAACACTGTCATTAAGTGCTTTGTGCTTTAAATTATATAAAGATCATAAAAATTCCAGAAGTATATTTTTCAAAGTAAATTGAAAGAGACTAGCCTCCAGGAGTTTGCCCTATGGATATACTCCAAAAACTTCACTTGGATCCACTTTGAAAAATACAAACTTAAAATTAAAAAAGAGAAATGCAGAGGCTCCCAAGATAATTATAAATATATGGTGTCATCCATGTTAGCAATTACTTTTTAAGTCACAGATATCTTTAAGACAAAAACGAATGCAATTCCACACACCCAAGTGCTACATGGCAAATCACTGCTTACTATGTACACACCAAATAGTGTTTTATCTTGCAGATGTTAGAGGGCAGAGTAGAAGGACGTGTGTTCATCTTCTGTGAGAACTCTAAAATTACAACTCAGTGCTGAACAATCACAGACAGGAGAATTCTGGATCCCACCAAAAAAAGATACCCCATGTCCAAGGCCAAGGAGAAACCCAAACAAGATGGTAGGAGGGGCAAAATTGCATTTAGAATCAAACCTCTTACCCACCAGAGATGCTTGGAGGGCTCAAACAAAACTTTACATGCACCAGGAGGCTCCACAGATACTGAGCCAAATATGCCTTTGATTGTTTGAGTGTCTCCTGAGGTGGTGAGGGTCAGCAGTGCCCTGCCGAAGGGACAGGGGCTCTGGGTACAGCAGACCTGGATGTGGCATAAGCCCTCTGGGAGGAGGTTGCCATTAACTCCACCATAATACCACAAGAACTTACACAGGACTAGGGAAACAGATTCTTGGAAGGCACAAAAAAAACCTTACATGCACCAGGACCCAGAAGAAAGGAGCAGTGACCCGACAAGAGACTGAACCAGACTTGCCTGTGAGTGTCCAGGAGTCTCTGGTGGAGGCATGGGTGGGCGGGGGCCTGCTGAAAGTTCAGGGGCATTAAGTGCATGCATAGGACCTTTTGAAGTAGGTCACCATTATCTTCATTACTTCCACCATAGTTTGGACTCAGGTCAAACAAGAGGGAGGGAACACAGAACCAAGCATCAACAGAAAATTGGATTAAAGATTTACTGAGCATGGTCCCATTTTTGTAAAGTTCTTCTGTGTATTCTTGCCACCTCTTCTTAATATCTTCTGCTTCTGTTAGGTCCATATCATTTCTGTCCTTTATCGAGACCATCTTTGCATGAAATGTTCCCTTGGTATCTCAAATTTTCTTGAAGAGATCTCTAGTCTTTCCCATTCTGTTGTTTTCCTCTGTTTCTTTGCATTGATTGCTGAGGAAGGCTTTCTTATCTCTTGCTATTCTTTGGAACTCTGCTTTCAGATGCTTATATCTTTCCTTTCCTCCTTTGCTTTTCGCCTCTCTTCTTTTCACAGCTATTTGCAAGGCCTGCTCACACAGCCATTTTGCTTTTTGCATTTCTTTTCAATGGGGATGGTCTTGATCCCTGTCTCCTGTACAATGCCACGAACCTCATTCCATAGTTCATCAGGGACTCTATCTACCAGATCTAGGCCCTTAAATCTATTTCTCACTTCCACTGTATAATCATAAGGGATTTGATTTAGGTCATATCTGAATGGTGTAGTGGTTTTCCCTACTTTCTTCAATTTAAGCCTGAATTTGGCAAAAAGGAGTTCATGATCTGAGCCACAGTCAGCTCCAAGTCTTGTTTTTGTTCACTGTATAGAGCTTCTCCATCTTTGCCTAAAAGAATATAATCAATCTGATTTCGGTGTTGACCATCTAGTGATGTCCATGTGAAGAGTCTTCTCTTGTGTTGTTGGAAGAGGGTGTTTGCTATTACCAGTGCATTTTCTTGCCAAAACTCTATTAGTCTTTGACCTGCTTCATTCCATATTCCAAGGCCAAATTTGCCTGTTACTCCAGGTGTTTCTTGACTTCCTATTTTTGCATTCCAGTCTCCTATAATGAAAAGGATATCTTTTTTGGGTGTTAGTTCTAAAAGGTCTTGTAGATCTTCATAGAACCATTCAACTTCAGCTTCTTCAGCATTACTGGTTGGGGCATAGACTTGGATTACTGTGATATTGAATGGTTTCCCTTGGAGACGAACAGAGATCATTCTGTCATTTTTGAGATTGCATTCAAGTACTGCATTTCAGACTCTTTTGTTGACCATGATGGCTATTCCATTTCTTCTGAGGGATTCCTGCCTGCAGTAGTAGATATAATGGTCATCTGAGTTAAATTCACCCATTCCAGTCCATTTTAGTTCACTGATTCCTGGAATGTCGACGTTCACTCTTGCCATCTCTTGTTTGACCACTTACAATTTGCCTTGATTCATGGACCTGACATTCCAGGTTCCTATGCAATATTGCTCTTTACAGCAACGGATCTTGCTTCTATCACCAGTCACATCCACAGCTGGATATTGTTTTTGCTTTGGCTCCATCCCTTCATTCTTTCTGGAGTTATTTCTTCACTGATCTCCAGTAGCATACTGGGTACCTACTGACCTGGGGAGTTCCTCTTTCAGTATCCTATCATTTTGCATTTTCATGCTGTTCATGGGGTTCTCAAGGCAAGAATACTGAAGTGGTTTGCCATTCCCTTCTCCAGTGGACCACATTGTGTCAGACCTCTCCACCATGCCAAATAGGAAAAGGAGTATGTCAAGGATGTATATTGTCACCCTGCTTATTTAACTTATATGCAGAGTACATCATGAGAAACACTGGGCTAGAAGAAGCACAAGCTGGAATCAAGATTGCCAGGAGAAATATCAGTAACCTCAGATATGCAGATGACACCACCTTTATGGCAGAAAGTGAAGAGGAACTAAAAAGCTTCTTGATGAAAGTGAAAGAGGAGAGTGAAAAAGTTGGCTTAAAGCTCAACATTCAGAAAACGAAGATCATGGCATGTGGTCCCATCACTTCATGGGAAACAGATGGGGAAACAGTGTCAGACTTTATTTTGGGGGGCTCCAAAATCACTGCAGATGGCGATTGCAGCCATGAAGTTAAAAGACGCTTACTCCTTGGAAGGAAAGTTATGACCAACCTAGATAGCATACTCAAAAGCAGAGACATTACTTTGCCAACAAAGGTGTGTTTAGTCAAGGCTATAGTTTTTCCAGTGGTGATGTATGGATGTGATAGTTGGACTGTGAAGAAAGCTGAGCACTGAAGAATTGATGCTTTTGAACTGTAGTGTTGGAGAAGACTCTTGAGAGTCCCTTGGACTGCAAGGAGATCCAACCAGTCCATTCTGAAGGAGATCAGCCCTGGGATTTGTTTGGTGGGAATGATGCTTTACTCCAGTACTTTGGCCACCTCATGCAAAGAGTTGACTCATTGGAAAAGACTCTGATCTTGGGAGGGGTTGGGGGCAGGAGGAGAAGGGGACAACAGAGGATGAGATGGCTGGATGGCATCACTGACTCGATGGACGTGAGTCTGAGTGAACTCCGAGAGTTGGTGATGGACAGGGAGGCCTGGCGTGCTGCGATTCATGGGGTCACAAAGAGTCAGACACAACCAAGTGACTGAACTGAACTGAACTGAGCATGATCTCACCCATAAGAACAAGACCCAGATTCCTCTTCAGTCAGTCTCTCCCATCAGGGAGCCTCCGTAAGCCTCTTATCCTTATCCCTCAGAAGACAGACAGACTAAAAACCACAATCACAGAAAACTAATCAAACTGATCACTTTCACCAAAGCCTTCTTTAACTCAAAGAAAGTATGAGCCATGCCATGTAGGGCCACCCAGGACAGACAGGTCATGGTGAAGAGTTCTGTCAAAATGTGGTCTGCTAGTGAAGGAAATGTTGAACTACTTCAATATTCTTGCCTTGAAAACCCCATGAACAGTATGAAAAGGCAAAAAAGTAAGACATTGAAAGATGAACTCCCCAGGTCAGTAGGTGCCCAATATGCTACTGGAGAAGAGTGGAAAAATAACTTGAGAAAGAATGAAGAGATGGAGCCAAAACAAAAACAACAACTAGCTGTGGGTGTGACTGGTGATGGAAGGAAATTTTGATGCTATAAAGAACAATATTACATAGGAACGTGGAATGTTAGGTCCATGAATCAAGGTAAATTGGAAATGATCAAACAGGAGATGGCAAGACTGAGCACTGACATTTTATGAACCAGTGAACTAAAATGGAATGCAATGGGTGAATTTAACTCAGATGACCATTATATCTACTACTGCGGCAAGAATCCCTTAGAAGAAATGGAGTAACTCATAACCAAAAAAAGAGTCCAAAATGCAGTATCTTGGATGCAATCTCGAAAATGATAGCATGATCTCTGTTTTTTTCCAAGGCAAGCCATTCAATGTCACTGTAATCCAAGTCTGTTCCCCAACCAGTAATGCTGAAGAAGTTGAAGTTGAATGGTTCTATGAAGACATACAAGACCTTCTAGAACTAACAGGCAAAAAAGATGTCCTTTTCATTATAGGGGACTGAAATGCAAAAGTAGGAAATCAAGAGATACCTGGGTATAGGCATATTTGGTTTGGATTACAGAATGAAACAGGGCAAAGGCTTACAGAGTTTTCCCAAGAGAATGCACTGCTCATAGCAAACGCTCTCTTCCAACAACACGGGAGAAGATTCTACACATGGAAATCACCAGTTGGTCAATATCAAAATCAGGTTGATTATATTCTTTGCAGCCAAAGATGGAGAAGCTCTATACAGTCAGCAGAAACAAGACTGGGAGCTAACTGTGGCTCAGATCATGAACTGCTTATTGCCAAATTTGAACTTAAATTGAAGAAGGTAGGGAAAACCACTAGACCATCCAGGTATGACCTAAATCAAATCCCTTATGATTATACAGTGGAAGTGAGAAATAGATTCAAGAGATTAGATCTGATAGACAGAGTGCCTGAAGAACTATGGAAGGAGGTTCATGACATTGTATAAGAGGCAATGATTAAGACCATTCCCAAGATAAAGATGTGCAAAAAGGCAAAATGATTGTCTGAGGAGGCCTTACAGATATCTGTGAAAAGAAGAGAAGCAAGGGGCAAAGGATAAAAGGAAAGATATGCCCATTTGAATGCAGAGTTCCAAAGAATAGCAAAAAGAGATAAGAAAGTCTTCTTCAGAGATCAGTGCAAAGAGAGGAAAATAATAGAATGGGAAAGACTAGTGATCTCTTCAAGAAAATGAGAGATACCAAGGGAACATTCTATGCAAAGATGGGAACAATAAAGGATAGAAATGTTATGGAGATAACAGAAGCAGAAGATATTAAGAAAAGGTGGCAAGAATATATGGAAGAACTATACAAAAAAAGATCTTCATGACCCAGATAACCACAGTGGTGTGATCACTCACCTAAAGCCAGACATTCTGAAGTGCAAAGTCAAATGGGCCTTAGGAAGCATCACGAGGAACAAAGCTTGTGAAGGTGATGGAATTCCAGTTGAGCCATTTCAAATCCTAAAAGATGATGCTGTGAAAGTGTTGCACTCAGTATGGCAGCAAATTTGGAAAACTCAGCAGTGGCCACAGGACTGGAAAATTTCTATTTTAATTCCAATCCCAAAGAAAGAAATGTCAAAGCATGTTTAAACTACCACACATTTGCACTCATCTCACACACTAGCAAAGTAATGCTCAATATTATCCAAGCCAGGCTTCAGCAGTACATGAATTGTGAACTGTTCAAGCTGGATTTAGAGAAAGCAGAGGAACCAGAGATCAAATTGCCAACATCCGCTGGATCATCAAAAAAGCAAGAGAGTTCCAGAAAAATATCTGCTTTATTGACTATGGCAAAGCCTTTGACTATTTGGATCACAATAAACTGTGGAAAATTCTTCAAGTGATAGGAATGCCAGACCACCTGACCTGCCTCCTGAAATATCTGTACACAGGTCAAGAAGCAACAGTTAGAACTGGACATGGAACAGCAGCCTGGTTCCAAATAAGGAAAGAGTATGTTAAGGCTGTAGGTATAGTCACCCTGCTTATTTAACTTATGTGCAGAGTACGTCATGCGAAATGCTGGGCTTGATGAATCAAAAGCTGGAATCAAAATTGCCTGGAGAAATATCAATAACCTCAGATTTGCTGATGATACCACCCTTATGGTAAAAAGCAAAGAACTAATGAGACCCTTTATGAAAGTGAAGGAGGAGAGTGAAAATGTTGGTTTAAAACTCAACATTTAGAAAACTAAGAATATGGCATCGTGTCACATGTCTTAATGGCAAATAGATGAGGAAACAGTGGAAACATATAAAATAAAAAACTTTACATTTTTGGTCTCTAAAATCACTACAGGTGGTTACTGCAGCCATGAAATTAAAAGACACTTGCTCCTTGGAAGAAAAGCTATGACCAAACTAGACAGCATGCTAAAAAGCAAAGACATTACTTTGCAAACAAAGATCCATCTAGTCAAAGCTGTGTTTTTTCCAGTAGTCATGTATGGATGTGAGAGTTGGACTATAAAGAAATCTGAGCGCTGAAGAATTAATACTTTGGAACTGTGGTGTTGGAGGAGACTCTTGAGAGTCCATTGGACTGCAAGGAGATCCAACCAGTCCATCCTAAAGGAAATCAGTCCTAAATATTCATTGGAAGGGCTGATGCTGAAGCTGAAACTCCAATACTTTTGCCTCCTGATGCAAAGAGCTGACTCATTGGAAAAGACCCTGATGCTGGGATGATTGAAGGTGGGAGGAAAAGGGGAAGACAGAGGACTAGATGGTTGGATGGCATCACCGACTGGATGGGCATGAGTTTGTGTATGCTTCAGTAGTTTTGTGATAGACAGGAGAGCCTAGCGTGCTTCAGTTCATCGGGTCGCAAAGTGTTGGACACGATTGAGTAGCTGAACTGAACTGAAAATAGTGTTTATATATCTCACTTTTCTTCTCTTTCACTTCTGTTCATTATTTCCCTTCTTTTTCTTTTTTCCCCATGTATTATTAATCTGTGAAACGACTGCATTTTTGTGGCAGTAAAAACTATTGCTGCTAATTGCTACCGTCATAACTAGTGTACACCCTAATTCTGCCTGTTTCAGGAAGTCAACATGTGTTTCTATTCTCTAAGTTCTAACACTGCATTGTAACACTGTGCAGTAGCTGACTTTTCTATGACATTCAGTAAAACTCACTGATTGAATAAATGAGCGCATATACATCGAGAAACAATGACCTCTACTGTGAAACTTTCTCACTGTATTAATTTTCTTTTCCTGCCTCAGCAATCCTCCCACAAGTTGAAAAGTTTAAAACAACACAAATCTATTATCATAGGACCAGAGGCCAGAAGTTCAACACAAATCACAGGTTCTTAGTAAGTCTGTACTTACTACTAGAGGTTTAGGAAAAGAATCCACTTTCAGATTCATTCAACTTGTTGGAGGAATCCATTTCCTTGCAGTTGTAGAACTTAAGTCCATATAACTGTCAGTTTGCAGATGTTCTGAGCTCCTGGAGGCCCCTATTTTTTTCTTGATTCCCCATTTTTTCTTGGATTCCTTCATCTCAGAACTAGCAACAGAACTTTGAATCCTTTTTTTCTACATTTTCTCTCTTCTTCATACAAATGGAGAAAGTTATTGTTTTTAATGACTTGTGATTCTTTTAAACCCACCTGGATAATCCACAGTACTCTTATTTTCAGGTCAATTACCTTGATAATATCTGTAAAGTCCCTTTTGCAGTGGAACGTAACATATTCACGAATTCCAGAGATTAGGGTGTGCACGTCTATGAGGTGCTAATACTATCCCAATCAAACAATACTCATGTTTTCTTTACTATTTATTTGATTATATAAGTGACCAATGTCAAAATAAATAGCTCAAAATTTTTATGTTTTAGAATATTTGAACAAAGGCAAAAAGATCCTTGAAATATTGGGAAGAACTATTTTGTTCTTCAAATATTTATCTGCTGATTGTTGTTGTTGCTCAGCTGCCCAGTCATGTCTGACTCTTTGCAACCTCATGGATAGCAGCACGACAGACCTCCCTGTCCTTCACCATCTCCTGGAGTTTGCCCAAGTAAACCTTTGCGTTATTTTGACAAATTATGATCTCTGCACAATAACTGAATGTGTGGCCACAATCATAAATTATAGTTCTTTCAGTTCTTTGTTTTAGTTTCAAGTTTTGTATGTGTTAGTAAAAATACTATTCAAAAAAAGAAATAAGACTGGATAAGACAGTCTTAGCAATGAAGATGATACAAAATCTTCCTACAGACAAAGAGATTGAGTAAATGGATTCCAGGAGATATCTCCCTTCAGTTCTAGATTCTCAGCTTCTCTGGGGGTTGTTGTTGTTAAGTCACTAAGTCATATCCAACTCATTGTTTCCTCCATGGACTGAAGCCCTCCAGGCTCCTCTGTCCATGGGATTTCACAGGCAAGAATACTAGAGTGAGTTGCCATTTCTTTCTCCAGGCGATTGTCTCAACCTGGATTGGCAGGCAGATTCTTTACCATCCAAGCCACCAAGGAAGTCTCACTGGGGGTTGTGGGAAGACTAAGCATATTTTGGACTGCAAAAAGTCAGACATGACTGAGTACACACACACACACAAGCATATTTAAGATACAATATTGGTTACTTCAAATTTCAGTTGCTTAACAGTTTTACTGACATGTGACAATTAAAAAAAATTGTTTCCTTATAAGATAATTTATTTGATGCCTATATCCACATAGGTCATATAACTTCACCACAAAAAAATGGTTAAAATAATTAAAGTTAATAACACAGTCAAGGGTAAACATTTGTCAGTCACTGTATGTCACACTCATGCATAAATTATTATCTATTTACTCATAGACACCTGAGGTAGAATTTCCTTGAATTAGAACTCCCAAACTCTAAAAATTCTAATGATTTTTGTTAATCAACCTAAGCAGTGATAAGGCAGTCAGATAATAAAACAAAATACCAAGAGCTTTCCAGACCATTACTGTCACATAGAAGTTAGACATCTATTCCAAATCTAAAACCTTTAAATTTACGACAGTTGCATAATCCCATTTTATTTTACAAAAATATATCTCTTGCACCAGTTCAATTTTACTTGTTGTATATTGCATAAATGAACAGTCTTACATTCTACTAAATTTTTGACATTTAATGTAATACTCATCTTCTATTGGATATGTGATTAGTAATTCACAGTCTTCAAGGCTCTGATTGATATTGAACATGCATCCCATTATAATTTACTGACTCTTTACAATAGCAGTGAATCATGGTATAAATATTCTAACTAGCTTTGTTTATTTCAAGGGCATTTTTCTAATACAGAATAAAATGAAATTGAATGAAAACAAGCCAAATTTTAAAGAGAGTACTATTTGGTTTTGTGAACCGCATTCCTTGAATGGTACAAGTAAAATGACTGTCTACAGTCTAACAAATACAATAAATTAGGAAAGATGTCTTAGTCTTTAGGATTTCTTACTAAATAGTTTCTGTAGTTGTTAAATACTGACCTAGCCTAGGAGGAAAGTTAATGAAGTCTAGCTGAAAATCTATTGCACTTGATCAAAGTGGCCTTAAATTTCCCCTCAGCTTGACTAAATTCTAGACAGATTTCTTCCTGATTGTTAGCTCTGACTGCCCTTGTCTTCGAGCATTTCCTTTTGAAAACTTACAGTTGTCAATCTTTTCTCTGTCCATTTGAGATGTAAATCTTTTTTAAAAAAAATCTCCATGTTTTATTAAGAAAATCCAAGACTGAATTTCTCAAGTACTTGGGAGATATCTTTTTGAAATGTGACCTTTGAGGAAGGTAGCACCCCTCTTTCCCCATTTCTGATGGAAGATAGCCTCGTTTGGGGAAGCAACACAGTCCATGTGGTAAAACTACCTTGTGCATGGAGTTGGGAAAAAGTTCACTTTTCCTTTGAATAAGGCCAATTAGCAAACACAGATGGCCTTAGATCCCACCCTCTACCCCAGTTCTTAAACTCTTTCCCACCTTTTGTTTCAACTGGGTTGTGTTCAAACTCCATTCTGGTCTTTCCTCATTCAGTAGTCCTGAACAAAGTCTTCCTTGCTTATTTCAGTTTATCTGGAGCAATTTTTCTTTGACACATTTTAAGACGAAATGTAACCATGAACGTCAGAAACTGAGGAGGGAAATCTCTCTTTTCAGTTAAAACATATTTTAATAGCATCAAAATTAGTTATAATAAATCAGTGTGTCTCCCAAAGTTTAAGCACATTAGTATATGCCTTCCTATTTACTGAAAGCTGCACCAAAAATGAAGCTTTGAGGTACAGAAGGAAATAATTTACTAATAGTGTAGAGAGGATAGTGACTAGATCTACAACTACATAAAGAATTCATCAAACTTCACAAAGAGTATGAATGGAAGAGGAACTTGGGAAACTCCAAACCTGAGATTCCTAGAATATACATGGAGTAGATGGAAACTATATTCTTCCTAGAGTATATGGCAGTCAGTGTGCCCAGCAGAACATCGATGGGGCTCTAGACTCCTATCAGAAGTGTGTGCAGAGGATTGAGCTGAGAAGCAGAGTTGAATTGTGAGAGCTCATCAGTTCAGTTGCTTAGTCATGTCTGATTCTGCGACCCAATGGACTTCAGGGCTTCCCTGTCCATCACCAACTTCCAGAGCTTGCTCAAACTCATGTCCATCAAGTTGGTGATGCCATCCAACCATCTTGTTCTCTGTCGTCCCCTTTTCCTCCTGCCTTCAATCTTTCCCAGCATCAGGGTCTTTTCAAAAGAGTCAGTTATTTGCATCAGGTGGCCAAAGTATTGGAGCTTCAGCTGCAGTGTCAGTCCTTCCAGTGAATATTCAGGACTGATATCCTTTAGGATGGACTGGTTGGATCTCCTTGCAGTCCAATGGACTCTCAAGAGTATCCTCCAACATCACAGTTCAAAAGCATCAATTCTTCAGCTCTCAGCTTTCCTTATGGTCCAACTCTAACATCCATACATGACTACTGGAAAAAAACCATAGCTTTGACTAGACAGACCTTTGTTGCAAAGTAATATCTCTGTTTTATAATATGCTATCTAGGTTGGTCATAGATTTTCTTCCAAGGAGCAAGTGTCTTTCAATTTCATGGCTGCAGTCACCATCTGCAGTGATTTCGGAGCCACCTAAAATAAAGTCTGTCACTGTTTCCATTATTTCCCCATCTATTTCCCGTGAAATTATGGGACCAGATGCCATGATCTTCGTTTTCTGAATGTTTAGCTTTAAGCCAACTTTTTCACTCTCTTCTTTCACTTTCATCAAGAGGCTCTTTAATTCTTCTTCAGTTTCTGCTATAAGGGTAGTGTCATCTGCATATCTGAGGTTATTGATACTTTTCCCAGCAATCTTGATTTCACCTTGTGCTTCATCCAGCCCTGAATTTCTCATGAAGTACTCTGCATATAAGTTCATGGAAAGATGCAAACCAAGTCAACTGCATCTTTCTGCTCTCCCATCCTTCCTTCATCCCCAGGTAGAACAGAGCCAATACTTAGCACACAGTAGGAAAAACCGACATATCTTTTCTCTGTTTGGTTTGGTTTAGTCATTAAGTCATGTCTGACTCTTATGGACACCATGGACTGTGTCCTGCCAGGTTCTTCTCCAGGCAAGAACACTGGAGTTGGTTGCCATTTCCTTCTCCAGGGGATATTTTCAACCCAGGAATCAAACTCAGGTCTCCTGCATTGCAAGCAGATTCTTTACTGACTAAGCTATGAGGGAAGCCCATCTTTTCTCTAACTAAAAGAAAAAGTAACCAACTCATCCATCAAGCAAAGAACAACAGTACAGGAGGCCTAGATCCAACCTGGGGTTCCTGGGAAACACTCTTCCCATTCAGATTTTTAGAAAGTCCACAACTCGCATGGGAAAACTACCTTATTTCAAAAACAGCCTGCTCAGAATACCTACCAGGAAAAACCTGGATGGAAAAGAGTTCTTTCCATATAATAGTAAAGAAAAAAATCTAAAAATTCACTAGCCCAAATGGCAACCCACACAAGTATTCTTGCCTGGAAAATTGCATGGACAGAGGAGCCTGGCAGGCTATAGTCCATGTAGACTCAGACACAACCAAGCACACACATGTACACAGAGTTTAAAAAAAAAAGAGTGTAATAAGTAAAAATTACCAGATATACAAAGACACCAATAGCATAAAAATTAAAATCACACAGAAATAATTAGTTCCCTTTAAAAATCCAGACAACACTTATGGTACAAATATGAAGCAAAACAATTGTAAAGTAATGCTCAAATTCTCCAAGCCAGGCTTCAGCAATATGTGAACTGTGAACTTCCAGATATTCAAGCTGGTTTTAGAAAAGGCAGAGGAACCAGAGATCAAATTGCCAACATCTGCTGGATCATTGAAAAAGCAAGAGAGTTCCAGAAAAATATCTTTTCTGCTTTATCGACTATGGCAAAGCCTTTGACTGTGTGGATCACAATAAACTGTGGAAAATTCTGAAAGAGATGGGAATACCAGACCATCTGACCTGCCTCTTGAGAAACCTATATGCAGGTCAGGAAGCAACAGTTAGAACTGGACATGGAACAACAGACTGGTCCCAAATAAGAAAAGAAGTATGTCAAGGCTGTCTATTGTCACCCTGCTCTTTTAACTTATATGCAGAGTACATCATGAGAAACGCTGGGCTAGAAGAGGCACAAGCTGGAATCAACATTGCAGGGAGAAATATCAATAACCTCAGATATGCAGATGGTACCACCCTTATGACAGAAAGGGAAGAGGAACTAAAAAGCATCCTGATGAAAGTGAAAGAGGAGAGTGAAAAAGTTGGCTTAAAGCTCAACATTCAGAAAACGAAGATCATGGTATCTGGTCCCATAACTTCATGGGAAATAGATGGGGAAACAGTGGAAACAGTGTCAGACTTTATTTTTCTGGGCTCCAAAATCACTGCAGATGGTGACTGCAGCCATGAAATTAAAAGATGCTTATTCCTTGGAAGAAAAGTTATGACCAACGTAGATAGCATATTGAAAAGCAGAGACATTACTTTGCCAACAAAGGTCCGTTTGTCAAGGCTATGGTTTTTCCAGTAGTCATGTGTGGATGTGAGAGTTGGACTGTGAAGAAACCTGAGCACTGAAGAATTGATGCGTTTGAACTGTGGTGTTGGAGAAGACTCTTGAGAGTCCCTTGGACTACAAGGAGATCCAACCAGTCCATTCTGAAGGAGATCAGCCCTGGGATTTCTTCAGAGGGAATGATGCTGAAGCTGAAACTCCAGTACTTTGGCCACCTCATGCGAAGTGTTGACTCATTGGAAAAGACTCTGATGCTGGGAGGGATTGAAGGCAGGAGGAGAAGGGGACAACAGAGGATAAGATGGCTGGATGGCATCACTGACTCGATAGATGCCAGTCTGAGTGAACTCCGGGAGCTGGTAATGGACAGGGAGGCCTGGGGTGCTGCGATTCATGGGGTCGCAAAGAGGCGGACACGACTGAGCAACTGAACTGAACTGAGGAGAAAAGAATCCATTATTTATAGTTTCTTGTTTAGTTCTTTTTCACAGAAATTTTGTTTCTTTACTGATAGTAAACTTTTTTTTTAATGGCTTGTCATTTACTGAGTGATTTGTTTTTTTGTTTTTTTACAGAGTCCTGCATAAACATAGTGGTTCACAATTCCTAAGTGCCTAGAGTTGAATTCATATTTGCCGCCACAAAGATCTTTAGTGTGGGGGAATAAACAAAGACCACCCAAAGGAGAATAAGAAAAGGCTATCCAGATGTGCAGGGGATGCAGCTATCATTACTTGCATTTGTCAGAGACTCAGAGACAGCAGAGTAGAAAGGCTTTATAGTAAAAAAAAAAAAAAAAGAAAAGAAAGACAGAAAAAGAAGAAGCAAAACAGAAAAAGCTTCAGGTATGCCCCAACTGGACATTATTTGCAGAGGAAAGCTGGAGATTGGTTAGCTGGTTGTGGGATATCTCATATGACTGGTTTGGGGCGCATATTCGCCTTTTTCTAGTTGGTTCTAAGTTAAAAAGGGAAGAACAAAAATTAGGAAGCCCTTTAATTTTTGACCAAATTGTGACAGTATGGGGACAAGTGATATGGGAGCTATGGTTAAGCTTCCTGAACTGGTTGCTCTTGAGGTTGCAGGTGAAAGTTCTACTTTTACATTAGGTCTGGTGATTGTCCTTTTGTATACTCAGTCTCTCAAGAGTTTCTTTTTTTTTTTTATTTTTTTTTAATTGGAGTGTAACTGCTTTACAATGTTGGGTCAGTTTCTGCTGAAAAGACAACCCTCAGAATGGAAGAAAATATTTGTCATGAAACAACTGACAAAGGATTAACCTCCAAAACATACAAGCAGCTCATGCAAGTCAGTATCAGGTAAACAACCCAATCAAAAACAATGGGCAGAAGCCCTAAATAAACATTTCTCCAAAGAAAATATACAGATGGTCAACAAATACATGAAAAGATGCTCAACATCATTAATTATTAGAGAAATGCAAATCTCAAGGGTTTTAGAACCCCACAGGCATGAATCCTGCAGCTTTGACAGCACTCCCTGCCCACTCCACCCTGATAACAGACACACACACACACACACACACACACACACACACACATATTTCTGTAATTATTAACCATCACAGGGATCTTTTTGCTCTAATGTGCTCAGCTTTTAACAGGGACCTTTTTGCTCTAATGTGCTCAGCTTTTAGGTGTTGTCTTCTATGTAATTATGTATTTCTCTTTACACGCAATACCTCACACTACTTCCTTTTTTCACACAACACTCACACACAAAATGCATTATTTTGTCCAATATTGTTCTACTTTTTCCTTTTTCAAAACTTACAATGTAAGGGCAAATGTAAATTAAAAAGACTTAGCCCTCCCTGTAGAATATAAGGGAAAAGATTCTCCCCTTCTAACATTATTCTTTAAGGACCTTGTCATTTTAAATGCTTTCTCTGCTTGAAATGTATGTAAACATTTTAGCAGCCAAGTAAGCCTCTTGCTAGGGCCCAGAAACATCCTTTTCAGGAATACAGGAACCATCTCTTTCAAATGTAATTATCAAAGGCAGAGCTGCTGCCTCCCAGATACTAAGGGAGACTAGGAACTACTTAGGCTGGCCTTTCCTCCAAGTTGTAAAAGTACCTCCCCTCATGATGTTATAAGAAGTTTATTTTTCCTTTGTATAACATCAACTAACAAAAATAAATGGCTATCCCAAGTACCAGGTGAATCTAGAACGAATGTCTGTAACAGTGATGACAGTCCTCTTACTTGAAAATTAGTTATTATTTGAGAACATGCAAGTAATAGGTGGTATCTGCTTGGCTGTGTAAATGGGTGAGATTTCCTTCTATTTTCCAGATTCTTAGTGGATTACCTGTGATGTGTATCACATTCTGGCTTAATGCTTAGTTAATAACAAAATTGTTTTCCTTCTCTTCCTCTGTGGAGAGGTTTTCTATGTTGGCAGGAGAATTTTATTTCCCTAATAAAATCCTCCGGATTTGTTTAAGGTTCTGCACTCTGGGGGAAAAAAAAAGGTTCTGAATTCCTGTTACATAAAATTCAGAAGATATTGTAACTCAGTAAAAATGGAAGAATCCTTCTTTGTAAGCTTTTCTGTGTAGACTGAGAGGCGATTAGTCCAGAAGGAAGACTTGAGAAGAGCTCTTCTGCCATGTAGGTGTGAAATGAAGACCTGAGAAGTTATAGCCTTTCAACCTATGTCCATCCTGAGTGGTTTGGTTAATAGATATACGAAGAGCCAAAACAATCATAACCTTCCTCTCAATTTCAGTTGGCACTATTGGGAATGATGCCAAGTTTACGAACTTCAAAATCTGTGAAACAGTCAAGGACCATTTGCCACTAGAGAAACTGTGAGAGTGAGGTTGTGTGCATACGCCCTCAGTTGCTCAGTCGTGTTTGACTCTTTGCAACCCCGTGGATGTAGCCCACCAGGCTCCTCTGTCCATAGGAATTTCCAGGCAATAATACTGGAGTGGGTTTCCATTTCTTTCTCTAGCGGATCTTTCTGACCCAGGGATTGAACCCATGTTTCCTTCATTGTAGGCAGATTCTTTACTGCTGAGCCACCATGGAAGCCCTAAGAAGAAGGTGAAACAGAAACAAACTGCAGAGAAAACAAAAGTAGCAAGAGAGAGAGAATACTGACACCATCCTTGGGATATTTTGGTCTAACTTTTGAGGCAAGCTATACTAATTTTTCCTTATATCATTGTCAAAAGAAAAAGTTGAATTAATTCACTGACTAAGCCAGCCATAATAGTTTCATGTGAAGGAAGTAAATCTTAAAATATTAAAGGTTCTATTTGTACATGTATTCCTTTTGTAAGTATTTATTGAATACCTATCATATGACACACAGTCTTCTAGTACAAGGGAGTCATTAGTGAATATATCAGAGAAAATCTTTAGATTCAGCACCTTATATTCCAGTGAGAGTGTTAGTCAATAAACTAGATTTTAAGCAAAATGCATAGAGTGTGTGTGTGTGTGTGCTCAGTCATGTCTGACTGTTTGTGACCCCATGGACTTTAGGCTGCCAGGTTCCTCTGTATCAAGCAAGGAATACTGGACTGGGTTGCCATTTCCTCCTCCAAGTGATCTTCCACACCCAGGGATTGAACATGCATCTCTCGCATCTACTGCATTAGCAGGTGGATTCTTTACCACTGAGGCTCCTGAGAAGCACAGAGAAAGTGCAAAGGAGGCAAAATATTCCAGAAAATTAGGAGGGAGGAGTGGAAACTAAGGTAAGGTAGTCAGGAAGACTCTTTTTAAAGAAGGTGACTTCTAGTTTGAAGACCTGAAGGAAACAAGAGAGCTTGCCAAGAGTTATGAATGGGGGGATAGCATCTCAGGCAGCAGACACAGACATGGTGCTCTGAAGTGTGCCTGGCTTGTTCAAGGAGCATTGATTAGATCAATACAGTTGCAGTGAATGAAGGAGGAAGGGAGTAGAAAGAGATGAGGTGGAAACATAATCTGAATGAGACTTCGTGCTCCTCATAAGAACTTTGACTTTTACTCTGAAAGAAATGGGAAACCATTAGATGCATATATCAGAGAGTGACATCAAATTTAAATACTAAACTATATTGTTGTGATGTTTCACTATATACTCTTCTAGTAGCAATATATCTGGCTATAGTGATTAATATATTTTTTCCCATAATTCTCCTGCATCATGATCTTTTTTTCATTCTGGCATTTTGGAAGTAAGTTCCATAGACTCAGAGATTGGATGGCACCTTAGAAAGGAACATATATACAAAAGGAAGGATGTGGAGTAGTGGGAGCAGTTTCCTTTAGCCTTATTGATAATGCTTTATCTTTTTACATGGGAGAACTATTGTAAATTAACTTTCATGGGTAAAATTAATTTTAAGTGTTATTAAAAATGCATTGGTAATTAGTAGAAACTTTGGGAATTCTTTATTTGGTTTTTGCTTTTCTATCTTATCTTTGTGACTTCCAAAGAGCATGAAGTCAAATCACAGAACAATGAAATAATTAGAAAGATAAGATTGAGCCAGAGATCTGCCAGTCCCCTTACTCAAAGAAAGAAAGACGTGTTATATTATTTTGAAGAAATACTATGATGTAAAGCCAAAAAATTGATTTTAATTTGGTTGTTTTTTTAAATCTCTAAACCTTTTAAAAATTACTTCCATTGTAATTTTATGGTAGCAGAGTTATTTGTAAATGTATATGTGTTAGTAATTAAAATCTCCAATATGCTGTGTAAGTAGAGTTATCAAGGGGCATCTTATCTGGTGCCTGGATCCATCAATCCACCCTTACTGATAAAGCCTTGTCTTTAAGATCTGAGTCAATCTCCCCTAATTAAACAGGGGATATTTAGCTGTAAGTCAGAAGGTCACCTTTAAGGATTTGAGTTATGTGACCTTCCTTCTCTTTCTAAATAAATGGCCTATAATTTAAAAACCCTGTTATTTCCACTTTGTAATCTAAACATACAGCAAGGTGTTTATTTTGTCTAAATTTATGAATCCAATTAGGAAATAGTTATTCTTTTATATTTGCTCTCCATTCTCAAAAAGTGTCATCTAGAGATTGCATTTGATTGTCGCCAGACTGTTATAAAACAGATTAGCCAATCATTAATTCCTACAATTTCTATTTACATCATCCCAAAGCTCTTTATTGTGAGAAAACTATCAAGGGGAAGGGGAAAAGAGCGCCCTCACAGTTTTTTGCTGATTATCCATAGTGAAACTTGACTATGTTAAAAGAGCATGAATTAATACAGGGTAAAATCTTACTGTTAGAATATAATATTCTATCTTCCCCAAAGTGTTTCTTCTTTATATTATTGAATAAAAATAGATGTGATTCTCTCGTGCATAGGTCTCAAGTAATAACTTCCTTATAATATGAATAAATTATATATCCAGATTCATATTATTATATTCATTTGGATATAAAATGCACATAATAAGTTTAAAATAACAAATAAGTTATATAATTTAATTCATATAGACATTATTTTCTTGTCCCATCTGTTCCAGTGAAAGATCTGAGTAAAAAGCTTTCCTTAATCTACTTCATTTAGAACTCCAATGGCTAGCAACACTATAATCTCAAGAATTCTATTCAATTTCAAGTGGGTCTGATTGGATTAAACCAGAGGTTGAGCAACTTTTTTTCTGTGAAGAGCCTATTACTAAATATTATAGGTTTTGCTAGTCAATTGGAAAAATGATGAATATTATATAAGCATTTATATAATGAGAGAAAACACATTTGCACACATTTATATTGCCATAATTAAAAACTTTATTTATGAACACTGAAATTTGAATTTCCTGTTTGTTTTATGGATCCAAAATATTTTCTTCTTTTGATTTCTTGGGAGCATTTCAAGTTGTACAAATAATTTGTAGCCCCTATAAAATATAAAAGTATGCTGTGGGTCAGATTTGACTGGGGCTGGAGTTACCTGACCCCCAAGTTAAAGAAACCGTAAACATTTCCCTTTTTTTTTTCTTGCTAGTTATTGAGTGCTTTGTGTATCCAGGCTTAAACAAATCAGAGCTGCTTTCAATTTCACTCAAATATATAGACTTTGTTCACATGCCATTTTAGTCACAATAATCTCTCTTCTTTTTTCACTATATGGTTGTTTTGTTCATTTTACATTACCAAGACCAAAATATTAATTCTCATTGTGTGCACATGTATCAACTCTGAAATCTCTATTAATAGACATACAACACACCGTAATGGCACAATATGTACATCTTCTCCTTGTTCCTTTCACATTAGGTCTACATATAATTCTCCCTCCTTCTATCTCTCTCTCCAGAGTCCCCTTACCTTGTTTCTCATGCTATATATCGATCCTTACAATTAGTTGGAAAAAGAAAATCCCTCCCTTTAAAGTCGGGTCTGTCATTATGTAAGATGAATTACAGCATACAATTATATGGCCAAAGAACACTGAGTAGATGATGACATGGCGTAACTTTATATTGAAATTACAGAAATGGCTGCCATAACTTTCTCTATGTGCTCCTGAAAAAGACAAAAATTGCCAACACTGCAGTTCTCCCACTAGTGCCTCAGGCAACTATGTTAGCAACTGCTTACCAGCACACCAGCTATAAGCAAACAGATGGGGAAAGAGAATTAAGACTTTGATGCAGAGGCATACTAGGTGAGTCAGGGGGATCTGATTACAGAAAGACATAAGGTAACAATTATTTATATATTAATTTGCTAAAGATTGCCTCATAAAATTATTGTTTTAGAAGAAGAACCATTTTTATCAGTAAGTACTAGATAGGCAAAGTTGCTCTCGTTTGTGTCTATAAATGAAAAAAAAAGCTGATTGTTTATAATATTTTCTGAGCACTTTTAAATTGTTACCTTTGTTTCAGCATCCGAGGCTGATGTTAAGCATAGAAACACAGATTATTAGTCAGTCGTCATTAGGAACCTCAAAAGGGACACATTGTTGGAACAAAGCTGGGAAAACATTAACCATCAGAGCAAGCTCATTCAGAGATGAACCTGAAAGCCCTAGAATAAACTAAGTTAGGTTGAAAATCTGGCTCAGAGTTTAACTTACTGTGTGACCACAGACAAGTTCATTACCTTTCATATGACTTAATTTATACATCTCTGAAGGAATGGACTTATTTAGAGATAATTTTTTGTGTGTACAGTTTCCATACACCACATAGTGTTTGTTCAATAAATGTTCATTTTATTCTTAGAGATGTTCTAGGGACTGAGCGCTCACAGTTTCTGAATTTCAGAAAGAGCAAATCAATATCAAGAAAAATAGCCATGACAAAGAAGTCCCTTTTCTTTCACAATTATGGTTGGATTGAGAAGGCAGGTTTTATTCTGTTTCTTTATTTTTAGCTACACCATTTTATTTACTTTATTTCATGTATTATAGATTTATTTTTTAACTGAGGTATCTTGCCATTTGCATGGATGGATCTTGAGGGTGTTTTGCTAAGTGAAGTAAGTCAGAGGGAGAAAGAAAAATACCATATGATTTCACTCATATGTGAAATATAAAAAGCAAGCAAACAAAATAAGTGAACAAAACAAACCAAGCAAAAACAAATGCGTGGACAGAGAGAACAGAATAGTGGGGTTTTTTAATAGGCATAAATATAGTACTGTACGCATGATACTTATATCACTTTATAAACCAATATTAGCAGACAGGTTTAAGCAATCAAACAGGATCCTCTAAAAAGCATTCCCTCTTAATAATATGAGAGTTTTATAAAATAATTACAAATAAAGTCACATATTTTTATATAAATTGAGACTAACTCTGATTTTAATTTGGAAAAAAAAAACGCTTAACACAAGGAGAAAACTTGATAAGGAAAATGTTTATAAACTAGCTTCTGTATATTTTTTTTATGTTTGAAAGCAATGACATTGGTATTTGATTGAAAAGTGGCCTAAGTGAGGAAAAACTGTCCACTAATTGTGGTAATCAAATGACCTTCATAAATTTTAATCATCTAATTATTTTTAGTTTCACATTTGAAAGTTAATTTATAATCAATCAAATTGTTATGTTCAAAGTACTTGCATTCACGTAGCAAAAGTTTCTCCATAACACCCCATTATACAATGATTATTCTTATATATATGGCAGATTCTTTTGAAAATTTCCTGTCATTGCTTTTTGCATTTCTCACTTGTCATGACTATCATGAGACATATACACTGCTGTAGAGTATTCCTCCAGGAAGAATCATTCCTCAACTATCACATTCATAATTTAAGCCTTATTATGCTCATAGATCATGGAAAAAGCAGGAGAGTTCCAGAAAAACTTCTATTTTTGCTTTATTGACTATGCCAAAGCATTTGACTGTGGATCACAATAAACAGTGGAAAATTCTGAAAGAGATGGGAATACCAGACCACCTGACCTGCCTCTTGAGCAATCTGTATGCAGATCAGGAAGCAACAGTTAGAATTGTACATGGAACAGCAGACTGATTTCAAGTAGGAAAACGAGTACGTCAAGGCTGTATATTGTCACCCTGCTTATTTAACTTACATGCAGAGTGCATCATGAGAAATGCTGAACTGGAAGAAACACAAGCTGGAATCAAGATTGCTGGGAGAAATATCAATAACCTCAGATATGCAGATGACACCACCCTTATGGCAGAAAGTGAAGAGGAACTAAAAAGCCTCTTGAGGAAAGTGAAAGTGGAGAGTGAAAATGTTGGCTTAAAGCTCAACATTCAGAAAACGAAGATCATGGCATCCAGTCCCATCACTTCATGGGAAATAGATGGGGAAACAGTGAAAACAGTGTCAGACTTTATTTTGGGTGGCTCCGAAATCACTGCAGATGGTGACTGCAGCCATGAAATTAAAAGATGCTTACTCCTTGGAAGAAAAGTTATGACCAACCTAGATAGCATATTCAAAGCAGAGACATTACTTTGCCGACTAAGGTCCATCTAGTCAAGGCTATGGTTTTTCCAGTGGTCATGTATGGATGTGAGTTGGACTGTGAAGAAGGCTGAGCACCAAAGAATTGATGCTTTTGAACTGTGGTGTTGGAGAAGACTCTTGAGAGTCCCTTGGACTGCAAGGAGATCCAACCTGTCCATTCTGAAGGAGATCAACCCTGGGATTACTTTGGAAGGAATGATGCTAAAGCTGAAACTCCAGTACTTTGGCCACCTCATGTGAAGAGTTGACTCATTGGAAAAGACTCTGATGCTGGGAGGGATTGAGGGCAGGAAGAGAAGGGGATGACAGAGGATGAGATGGCTGGATGGCATCACTGACTCAATGGATGTAAGTTTGAGTGAACTCCGGGAGTTGGTGATGGACAGGGAAGCCTGGCGTGCTGTGATTCATGGGGTCGCAAAGAGTCGGGCACGACTGAGCGACTGAACTGAAATGACTGACTGACTCTCATAGAACACCATTTGATATACATCTCCTACAGAAAGGCTTGTTTTTAATTGCCAAGAGTTTTGGCAATTTAAGGAAAACATAATTTAATATTTAGGAGAAAATTTTCAGTAGACAACTTTGACCAAGAGATATAGGAATCAGTGTAATGATGTATTGCATACTTCATCACGATATTTGTGATGTATTTGGAAAATACACACAGAAAGAGCTAAATGCAACGTCTTGTTTATATTTCAAACCCTGTTTCATATTTTAAAAACGTGAAATGTAGAAATGGATAAGATTTTAACACATGTATGGCTTTGTTTGCTTCAAAAAGAACAACTTTTGACAATTTAATATTTCAAAATCCAAAATAGTCACTGTAGCTTACTCAACATTAAGTAAAAGAGTGTTCAATAAGGCAAAGCCAGTGTAAGGAAATCTTGATGTTTGTGGCTCCTAGTCTACAAATGTTAACTCTGTTTCTAAGGATAGTTTAATGCTGTTACAGCATGTTCTACTGATGGATTCATAGAATGACTTTGGCAGTTAAGTGTGCTATTTTAGATTTTGATGGTCTGTGCCAAAATGTGTTAATTTTTGGAAAGGTACCATTAAAAAATGTTGTAACATGTCTGCTTGCAGCACCTATTTCAATAAAAGTAGAAAGTCTATATGTTAAAATGTTATCCATGCTTGATGTTGATCTTTGGAAAGACAAAATAAATATTTATGTTTTAATTATTTGGAAAAAAATTAACAATGACAGGGCTTTTCCTATCATTGATACATATGAGTTGAAAGTTATTTTTTAAATAAATCCTGAGATTATGAAGCAGAAACCCAATTTATAATAAAATTATTTTTATTTAGAAATAGATTTATCTTTTAGTTCTTGCATATTTATGGTTAAAAAATATTTGAAATTATCCTGCTATGCTGAGGTCACATTTGGCACTGATTTTGCTTTGTGATATAAAACGTTCTAGGTCACTATAGCAGGAATAACCACTTTAAAAGAATTTTTTTTTTTAAATAGAAAGGACAGGGGTAATAGAGGTATGTGTTTTGGCAGAAAATAGTCACATTAATAGAACTGGGCTACATGCTTATAAATATGGCATCCACTAAGAAAAGATTAGTTTTAGCCCAAAGTAGTTAGAACATTAGAAATACTAGGATGGACAATTGTGCGAAAAAGTCAGAAATCCTTTTAGAGGAGATTCAGAGTAAGTAAAAGTTTATATAAATTGGGATGAATCACTAAGTATAATAAGAAGAAAATGAAAAAGAAGATCATCCTTAGTTGAAAGTGTCTACATCTTTCTCTGGTAATTTTGTTTCATATCAGGTGTGGAAGATTTACCTATTTAAATTGGATATCAGCTGATTCTTATGACCTATGTGACCTTGAGGAAGTTGCTTAACCTTGCTGCCCTCAGCTTCCTCATGAGTCAAATGAAATTACGTGAGTTTATATGAAACTGATAGCTGGAACTCATATACCCAATGAATTTAAACCACCATTATCTTTACTGGATAATGGACTAATTTATTTATTTAAATATGCTGCCTGATTGGGAACTATTATATATGCCATGTACAGGATTTGTTGTTATATAATATAAATTTGCATGAGTAGCCACAAAAAAAGAAGAGAAACACAATAAAAATTTTAAAGTTTCTATTCAAAATAACCATTATTAATATGTTACCATTTTATTCTAGAGATTTAAGTATTTAATTTAATTATCTTTATGCTTAATTTGGGGCTTCCCTGCTGGCTCACTGGTAAAGCATCTGCCTATCAATGCATGGGTTCAATCCTTGGATCAGAAAGATTCCCTGGAGAAGGAAATGGCAACCCTACTCCAGTATTCTTGCTTTGGAAATTCTATGGACAGAAGAGCCTGGCAGGCTATAGTTGATGGGGTCTCAAAGAGCTGTGTAGAACTTAGTGACTTAACAACAACAACAACAAATGCTTACTTTGAGATTTAATACTCTTTGCTCATTTTAATAAATTATTATTGTATAAAATAATCCTTCTTTGAAAATATATCTATTTGATATGTGTCTTGAACTTTCTCTACATATTATTCCATAACCCTGTCAATGTGGTGGTGGTGGTTTAGTTATTGAGTCCGATTCTTTGCAACCCCATGGATTGTAGCCCGCCAGGCTCCTCTGTCCATGGGATTTTCCAGGCAAGAATACAGGAGTGGGTTGCCATTTCCTTCTCCAGGGTTTCTTCCTGACCCAGGGATGGAACCCAGGTCTCCTGTGCTGCAGGCAGATTCTTTACCAGCTGAGCTACCAGGGAATTCCCAATCCAATCAATAAGTTAGAATGAATAGACACATTCTCTATTTTTTGTATTTATTAGAATTGGTATTGGAACATAAGCTGCTTATAGTCAGACACTGGGTCTACATTATATTTTTTGTACCTCAAATGATGTGACATAATTTTGAAATATAAATATTTATAATTAACTGACAACCTTTTATTGGATATAAAGACTGCTGACAGATTAAAATAGGCTTGCTCTTTGGAAGGAAAGTTGTGACAAACCTAAACGGTGTATTAAAGAGCAGAGACATCACTTTGCCAACAAAGGTCCATGTAGTTAAAGCTATGGTTTTTCCAGTAGTCCTGTACAGGTGTGAGAATTGGAACATTTAAAGTAGGCTGAGTGCCAAAGAATTGATGCTTTTAAATTGTGTTGCTGGAGAAGATTCTTAAGTGCCTCTTGGACTGCAAGGAGATCAAACCAGTCAATCTTAAAGGGAATAAACCTTGAACATTCTTTGGAAGGACTGATACTGAAGCTCTAATACTTTGGCCACCTGATGCACAAAACCACCTCATTGGAAAAAGACCCTGATGCTGGGAAAGATTAAAGACAAAAGTAAAAGGGGATGGTAGAGGAAGAGACGGTTATATAGCATCACTGACTCAATGAACATGAATTTGAGCCAACTCCAGGATATAGTGGAGGACAGAGGAGCCTGGCATGGTGTATTCCATGAGGTCACAGAGTTGGACACAACTTACGACTGAACAACAAAAATACACACATGTGTATTGATCAAATCAAGGTTAATGTGAAAGAAACATCTCATCTCTCGGCACCATTTTTTTTTCTTTAATTGCAATTAGACATACTTTCCCCTCTACCACTGGGAATCATGTAATTGCCTGGGGGTGTTTTATAGAGATGATACACATAGAAAATCAGGAACTAGGGATCCACAGCTTGGTCCAAATATGTTAAATACTGGAGATGAGATGCCAGCAGAAAGGATTAATGACATCTTTACTTCAAACCTCTGGAAGGACATTCCCAAAGAAAATGAGAGTTCATTCTGAGCCAAGAAAGAGTGCAGTAGGATAGTATTTTTCTTCTGAATAGTATTTTCTTCTGATAAAACTTATAGATATTTATACTTTCCCTTTATAGAGCGCCATGAATCATGATAACTGACAGCCCTGGGCTCACCAACAGAAGTCTCCTATGAAATGTCCTTTAGATACAACATAGAATAAACTGGGGCCACAGATCACTGAATCATAGGGCTTATTTTTGAAGACTAACACTGATACCAAGATAAAGCTTCTGGGAATGGAAACTGTCTTCAACAGATAAAATATAATTACGAGGAGCTCTTTTTACAGGAATAGCAGAGAAGGGCAGTGAGATCTTTAGTCCATCATACCATGAACTGTACAGAGCTCTAGAGAGAAAAAGACAATCATATTCCACATGATACTCAGAAAGGACAAGAGCATTGATATCTCCCATTGAAAAAGAAAAATAAAATACAATAGCAGGGAACCCAAGTAAATAAATGGTCTAACAGCTGGGGGTAAAAGTCAGAAGCAGCTATCTAGCCCCTCAATCAACACTTATTTTCTGATTTCTGTAAAGGAGATGATGCAGGAAAATAGGTCTTACGTAAGAATTCAAAAAAGAGAAATCAGTTGAAGAGAAAGACACAAACCTAGCAACCTAAATACAGGGGTCGTATATCACAATCGACAACCAAGGGTTGTGTAAATAGATACTCATCATATCAGGAATAGTCATTCTTTCACTCCTCTGTGTTACAGAGTTAATATTTTGATGAATCTTTGTATGATTCTATTTCCTTATCCTACTATAATCGGGATTTGAAATTTGTTGTTATTCCCTTAAAATTTAATTATGGTCCTTTATAGTAAAATTATACTGGATATGTCTTTAAAAAGACAAAGAAAACCCCTTAATAACTGAATTGCCTGATTGGTTTGTCTGTATGTTTGGCTTAGCAAGATGCTTTTAGGGTGAAATTTCTTTCATTTATATTCTAGAGGTTTATTATAGAAATAATCCACACCTTTTGAGGTATCTTCAATTTTAATTAAGCTTCTCATATCTCCAGGTAGCCTTCTGAGGAAAAACATGAGTTATCATTAGAATATATATAGTTTAATTTTTATCATGTGGTTGGCCTTCATCATCCTCCCTTACCTTCTAATGATTTCACCATTTCTATTTACTCTATATTTTCCTTTTTGTATCTCCTCTTCTTTAGCTCACCAAGAAGGAATGGTGGGAGAAATTTCAATGATATTGATAGAATCTACTTGGGCATGGCTAGAATACACAGTATCTTATCCTTTTTCTATATCAAATGAGTGTGGAGCATATTATTGGTCTTAAGTATGAACTCAAAGTTAGCCATCATCATTCTTTCTCTCTAGTTTAAAGCACTTATTTAAATATGCTTTTTCAATGATCTTTCTAATTTAACTGTTGGAGTCTTAGGTGGGGACGGTTTTTGCCAATATTCTCCCTTTCCCTTCTCTGAGTATATATTTCAAACAGTCATACAAAGCAATTTAATAAATATGTCTCTCTTCTTTCCCCATTTTCACTGAATAGTCATTATTCTGCTAGATGGTTAACAGCTCAGTAGATAAAATTTCAGATAAAAAAATAGCAAACGGATGTACTTGGTCTAATTAAGACATTTCTCCAAAATAAGTGTTTATTGAAATAGCTGATTAGAAGAAAGCAACACCACATGTCTGTGAGGATTACTTTATTCTCAGTTTTCTGGAATACTTGAACTCAACCAAGTTTGATTTAAATCATAACAAATCCAAAATATGTGGACATAACATGTCACAACAGCTCATGTTAACTCAGTGATTTCTAGACAGCAAATTATTTGTAAGTCATTTAAATGAACTTCTTAATATATGAGTATACATAGTAGACCTGCAGCCCCTAATAAACGTGTAACAACTTTTCTAGATTTATATTCTTGGAGAATGATTGAGAATTTTTCTAAGCTTAATCAGTGAATGTAATCAGTTGGTAGTCAGACTCTTTGATTATCATTTCTTCAATGTATTCACATATATCTACCTCTAAAAGAAGATTGAAAAATGCTCTTTCAAGTGAGTGATGTTGGTATGCCCTTCCTTTTGTAATTCAGTTCTTTAAGTAGATGAGAAATTTTATACTTTGGTAGATGTATGCATTCTCTGTTTTATTAGGCAATATTTTCAAAGGTCAGTTATGTTTTAGAAACATATTTAAATCTATTCAAATAACATGTTTTTTTAAATGGTCCCTGCATGGATGGAGGAGCCTGCTAGGCTACAGTCCATGGGATTGCAAAGAGTCGGACATGACTGAGTGACTTCCCTTCACTTCACTTCACTTCCCTAAAAGAATTCAGTCTAATATGAAGTGAAGTCACTCAGTCGTGTCCAACTCTTTGCGACCCCATGGACTGTAGACTAGCAGGCTCCTCAATCCATGGGATTCTCCAGGCAAGAATATTGGAGTGGGTTGCCATTTCCTTCTCCAGGGGATCTTCCCGATCCAGGGATTGAAGCTGGGTCTCCCACATTGTAGGCAGACGCTTCAACCTCTGAGCCACCAGGGAAGCCCTACAGTCTAATATAGTACTCTCCAAACTTGATGTTGACTTTCTAGAATGCCTTTAAACTACTGATACCTGTGTTCCACTGTAGATGCCCAGTTGTCATGAATATGGCCTAAGCATCAAGCTTTTTAAAGTCTGCAGATGATTCTAATATGAGGGTAGGTTTGAGAACCACAGACAGTGAAAGATACATGATCAATGTAGAGCTCTAATGTAAGTAAATAAAAGTGAAGAATGTGGTAGCTTTTCCTGAGAATTGAAAAGGACTTAATGAAGGAGACTGAATCCTGAGAGAAGAGTAGTTGCCACTAGTTAGCTTGCAGAAGAAGACTGAAAGAATATACTGAGAGGAGCTAGTAGGTACATTAAGGAGTATGCTGTGCTGAGTATATTTGAATAGACTAGGTGTGTCTGAACAGAGGGAATAGATGAACCTGGATTGAAATCAGATAACGGAGTCATATAAGAGTTTCATATAAGTAAAAAGACTTCATATTTATATTTTCCTTTTTATAGCTTGTCATATAAAATTAGGTCAACATCTTTATATATGTTCTTTTAATAAAAGTAAATATGACAGCTTGTAGAATGGAGGAGAGAATTGTACAAGAACATTTAGCTGACCTGAAATGAGGTGGTAATGTCCTAAATAGGGTCAGTGAGAGAAACATTTCAGAAAATAGACCATTTATTGATTTAAAGCAAATCATGGTCCTTCAAGGACCATGTTTGCTGAGTAATATACCTGGGGCTGTGTGCTATGTGCTAAGTGGCTTCATTAATGTCCGACTATGTGTGACCCTATGGACTGTAGCCTGCCAGGCTCCTCTGTCCATGGGATTCTCCAGGCAAGAATACTGGAGTGGGTTGCCATGCCTTCCTGCAAGGGATCTTCTTGACCCAAAGAACGAACCCGCCTCTCCTACCTTGGCAGGTGGGTTGTTTATCACTAGCACCACCTGGGAAGCCTGGAGGTATCAGTCAGTCAGTTCAGTTCCTCACTTGCATCCAACTCTTTGGACTGCAACATGCCAGGCTTCCCTGTCCATCACCAGCTTCCGGAGTTTGCTCAAATTCATGTCCATCAAGTTGGTGATGCCATCCAACCATTTCATCCTCTGTCATCCCCTTATCCTCCTGTCTTTAATCTTTCCCAGCATCAGGGTCTTTTCTAATGAGTCAGTTCTTTGCATCAAGTGGCCAAAGGATTGGAACTTCAGCATCAGCATCAGTCCTTCCAGTGAATATTCAGGACTGATTTCCTTTAGGATTGACTGGTTGAAACTCCTCTCAAGAGTCTTCTCCAATACATCAGCGTAAAAGCACCTCAGCCATTTTTATGGTCCAACTCTCACACCCTTACATGACTACTGGAAAAACCATAACTTTGACTAGACAGAGCTTTGTTGGCAAAGTAATGTCTCTGCTTTTTAATATGCTAAGTTGATAATAGTTTTTCTTCCAAGGAGCAAGTAAGTGTCTTTTAATTTCATGGCTGCGATCACCATCTGCAGTTACTTTGGAGCCCAAGAAAATAAAATTTGTCTGTCACTGTTTCCATTGTTTCCCATCTATTGCCATAAAGTGATGGGGAAAGATATCATGACCTTATTTCTCTGAATGTTGAATTTTAAGCCAGCTTTTTCACTCTCTTCTTTCACTTTCATCAAGAGATTCTTTAGTTCCTCTTCTCTTTCTGCCATGAGGGTGGTATCCTCTGTATATCTGAGGTTATTGATGTTTCTCCCAGCAATCTTGATTCCAGTTTGTGCTTTATCCAGCCCAGCATTTTGTATGATGTATTCTGCAAGTGAGTTAAATAAGTAGGGTGATGAAAAACAGCCTTGATGTACTCATTTCCCAATTTGGAATCAGTCCATTGTTCCATGTCTGGTTGTAACTGTTGCTTCTTGATCTGCATACAGATTTCTCAGAAGGCAGGTAAGGTGGTCTGGTATTTCCATCTCTTGAATTTTCCACAGTTTATTGTGATCTACACAGTCAAAGGCTTTGGTGTAGTAAATAAACCAGAAGTAGATGTTTTCCTGAATCTCTCTTGCTTTTTCAATGATCCAACGGATGTTGGCAATTTGATCTCTGGTTTCTCTGCCTTTTGACCTGTGACAAAAACACAGTATCCCCTAGTAATATACTTTCTGTGTAATGTGAGAGATCATTTCCTTCAGCACTGTGTGAAGGATTCTATGTGAGTTCCTAACAGGTGGATGACTTCTTAAAGCTTCTTAAAAAGAATCAGAGCTACTGCTTAAAATAAAAGGCAGTGACAATATAATAGCCAGTATTTATTCATTACTTGCTTATTTTCTAGCCTGCTTATTTTCTAACATGTTGCGGTGACCATTTTGGTGGTTCTCAGCTTTCCCTGTCCTTTCTGTCTTTGCTCCATACTGCAAGGGGGATGCCCCGAAAAGTTACATTTCCCAGACTCTCCTGACAATTGGTTTCTAGTAAATTCAGACAAGGGAGGCTGTGGAGGGAGATAAGAGAGCAGGAAAGCAAGCAAAGTCAGTGCCTTTTTCCTCCTTTTTCTCTCGGGATACAGCAGCATCACTGAGGGCAAGGGCAGTGTCATGATTCCAAGTTCCTACCTGGATGCTCCTCCTCTGTGTTCTCAACTCTAGAAGGGTGGTTTCGGCTCCTGAGAAACCATACCCATCCTTTCCCTTTCAGTCATAGGAGGCATATTATCTTCTGTATATTAATCTCTGGGTTATTTTATCATCTTGTTTATCCCTGAGCTTTCAAAACCCTTTTGTAATCCGTTGTTCTGACTACAGTCATGCCTGACTCTTCACGACCCCTGGACTGCAGCATGTCAGGCTTCCCTGTCCATCACCATCTCCCAGAGCCTGCTAAAATTCATGTCCATTGACTCAGTGATGCCATCCAACCACCTCATCCTCTGTTACCCACTTCTTCTCCTGCCTTCAATCTTTTCCAGCATCAGGGTCTTTTACAGTGGGCTTTTCCAGGCTCTTCACATCAGGTTGCCAAAGTATTGGAGCTTCAGCTTCAGCGTCAGTCCTTCCAATGAGTATTCAAGTGCCTCATCTAAAATTTTGCTGTTTTTCTACTTGAGTTAGTTACTGTTTTCTTTTTAGAACTTCAACTGATACACACATATTTAGTGATTTGATTCTCACATAAATTTAAGAAGTAGGCACTATTTTATCCCCACTAATACATGAGGTTAAGTAAAGTTTAGAGTAGGTAAGTCACTAACTCAAGGCCACACTATTAGTAACAAGACAAATACTAGAACTCAGGTTTTCTGGTTAAAAGTTCTGTGCTCTTCACTAGTATTCTAATGCCTTCTAACTTTTTTTTTACTGTGATCCACAAAAAGAAATAGATTTTATATCACACAGCAAGACCACTGCACATATCCACACATATAAAATTTTGAAACAAAAGTTTCACTAAAGAATATGTATATATGTATATCATATTTGATGCTGTAACAACAACTAAATTCTATACACAGCAATGGTTTATTTTTTACTCTCATTATTCTGCCTCAAGTAGTCAGTTAGGGACCTTGAAGCTGAACATCTTGTAAGACCTCCATGTCCTTCACTGAATCCTTCTAACCAATCCAGGATCAAAGACCATGGGAAATACACATGTTCTTAAAATTTAGCTTGCAGAGAATGAATATTTCCTCTGATATTCCAAGTCCAGAGGTAGTTACCATCCCACATAAATGGCTATTTTATGTGCCCAGCATAAAAATAAAATGGATTTTGGAGGCTCATATATTGTCTCTGGCAGAATGAGCTATGTTGATATGTATGTTAAAGAGTGCTGTAAGTTTTTTCCACTTGTCCATTAAGAAATGGATTATTTTCCCCCTGTTTTTGCTCTGGCCTTGGGATTTGCTTTGGCTAATAGAATGTGCAGTGAAGTAAATGCTTTGCTGAACAGTCTTTAAGAGGCTAAGAGGATGTTCAGTTTATTCTTCTGGAGAGAGAGGCCACATTGAGAATCCATGGAGACTGAAACACAACAAGGAAGTAGGGAATATGCAGAATCTAGGCTACAATCAACAACTGGTTGAGTACAATTGAGTTGGTAACTCTAACTGACATTACAGAGAAAAGAACTATCTATTCAAGCCTCAGAATGGTAAGTAATACATTCTTGCTTTTTAAGCCATAAAATTTGAGATAATTTGCTTTACAGCAATGGAAAATTGAAGCATCACCAAATATAAATTTCACTATTTCTCACACACATAGAACACACTCATACTGCCCTGAGACAGAAGATAGCCCCATCTGATCACTGTCTTCAGCTAAAATTCCATGATCTCCAGATAATATAGAGTACCCTTCTCCTTGTATATATGTGGATCCTTTGTAGTTCAGACCCCACATCTACTCTGAGTTTAGTAATTGTGTGTCCAGTGTTTTTTTTTTTTTCTATTCTAATCCATCCTAGTCTATTAAATTGTATTTCATTAAAACTGCAGGTCATATGACCCAGTAAATTGATTTCATGACCTACTAATATTAGATCATAAAGAACAGCTTTAAAAAACACTGCATAACACTACACTGCCTCTCATAAACGTGATTAGTAAGTTTTGCATGGGTCTGGGAAGGACAAATGAATAGAAAGGTTACAGAAGGACTTTAAGTTGGGGAAGGACTTGAACGGACTTTCCTTTCGGAATAATCACTCTAGTAGCATCATGGAGAACTGATTAGGAAGAAACAGGACTGGTAGATGTTTTATTAGGAAAGAGGCAACAGAGATACTTTGGTGGTAGTTTTCATGAGGTTGAGGAAAAAGACATATAAGTAGGTAAATTTATAATTTTGAAGTTCTTTCATAGATGTGTGACATTAACAAGGGAGAGGAAGACAAGCATTTATGTCTGCTCTTAAAACAGGGAAAGAAGAGTCCTTAAGAATGCAGTGTTTTCTGTTTAGATAATCTGTTTTTATGAGAGAACATGCCGCTGCTGCTGCTGCTGCTAAGTCGCTTCAGTTGTGTCCGACTCTGTGCGACCCCATAGACGGCAGCCCACCAGGCTCCCCCATCCCTGGGATTCTCCAGGCAAGAACACTGGAGTGGACTGCCATTTCCTTCTCCAATGCATGAAAGTGAAAAGTGAAAGTGAAGTCACTCAGTCGTTTCTGACTCTTAGCGACCCCATGGACCACAGCCTACCAGGCTCCTCCATCCATGGGATTGTCCAGGCAAGAGTACTGGAGTGGGGTGCCATTGTGTTCTCCGTGAGAGAACATGGATGTTTATAAAAAATTTTGAAGCACCTTTATTGGAAATGGAGGCCTATGAAGATAACTGAAAAAGGAATGATGGTGATAAATTTGAAATGAAAATAAGTAGCGTTGATAGTGTCAACTATATTTTACAGTTGTAAGTGAAGAACCAAAAACTGTGTGTCCATATGTAAGTAAAGTCTGTGTATGCCTACATGGTAGTCTTTTGGTAAGAAAATTAAACTTATTAAAACCTTCAAGTAAATTTTTTTTTATTTTCTGAGCCAATTTTTCAGGAGATAAATATGAATAAAACACATTACTTGGGTTCTGGAGGATTTGACTAAATCTGGTGTGGTCTCCTTTACTTCCACCAAATACTCTGCTATTCAATGAGAATTAGTTTTCCTAAGGGTGACTTAAGGCCAAAAAACTCATAGTCAGAAAAGAACTATGAGATATGCTATTTACATTATATTTTTTAAATGACACTAATTATATATTTCTAAAAGATTTTTAACAGGGATGCTTTTCCTTAAACCTCTTTGAATCAAATAATCACGCCTCTGAAATTTCATTTAATCAAGATTTTATGGTAGCACCATGAGAAGAACAGGATTTTATGAAGGGAAATGGCCTGGGCAATAATAACATTTTTTTAATAGAATGCATCATTTAAAGTAATATAAAAATGATGTGATTAATCCATTCACTCTCTGCACACCAAGCTGAGCTCCACCGGTATGTTCTGCAGAAGACAGTCAACATTTCCACACCCCCTTTTTTATTGCTATCATGATGATTTATGTGCTGGAACTGCTGGGCTTAACTCACTATTTTTGCTTTTCAAAAAAGAGGTATGCTATGAATCATTTAAAATACTAGGAAATGTATTTCATAATAAATGGCTGCCTTAAGCTTTTTTTCTGTAAATTAAAGAGCAAAGATATTTGTGCTAAGTTTCTGAAGATGTTGAGGTGAATGACATTTCAAGTGAGTTGGTAGATATCAGGAGTGACCACATGTTTTTGTAGCAATCATTCTTCAATCTGATTTATTTGTTTAGAGTTGTTTTTGTCATCAAGCTCTCCACATTTACATTAATGCTATATAACAGGTTTTTTAAAAATATAATTATTATTGTGATTTAATTGAATATTTACTCCTCTGAAACACCAAATTCAATGCATATTTAATTTACTTATTTAATTTTGAACAATTTTATTGTTCTTTTGCAAATTTAATGACAGATGTGATCTGGGGTACTTGCTGGTCCTGAACACAATCTGATAACTATGATCTAAATTTCAGTAACAATTTTTTACTATATTATGAAAAAATATCTTTCTAAATTTTTGTTAAAGAAAAATATTGTGATTTATAATGAAATTCAGCTAAAGGGCCTATTTCTTACCTTGGATACTATTTGATGTACAAAGAGAGATTGTAGAGAGTTCCTGCTTGCCATTGTTATATATCAGAAAACTGTGTGGAGAAGTATGACTAATTTGAAGATGGAGTGTACAATCCAAAAATCTCATCTTTTACAAAAAGAACTGGATATGGAAGAATAGAACCATGAAAACTCAAGACTTAAGAGATGTTAGTATTAATTTGGGTTGGAAGTAAGAAAGATTCAAAATGACAGAAAATAGGAGAACTTGTTATAATTCCAGGTAAAAATTTATTCTGAAGATGACAGAGAGCTTAAAAATAATTTAATGCTTATTGAGCTCTGATTCTATTATTGATACTGTTGTAACTGCTTTTGAAGTATTAAATTATTTAATATTCACAAACATTACCTGAGATAAAGTTTATTATAATGCCTATTTTACAGTCACTAGATAAAGGATCTGAAAAGTCATGCAGCAATTCATATATATGACAGAAGGAAAGTAGCAGGACCAGGATAAAAGTGCTGGTATTCTGGCCTTCACAAAAATACCTCTTAATGGTCAAAGTTCAAGTGGTTGCATTAGGTATATAAGTCCTCCCATGTCTATACAAATGATATTGAAGGCATAGCCTGATACTGCCTTTAATAATTTATGGTCTATTCTATTTTGAAAGAAAATGACTAGCAAATTTTTTAAAAGCCTTCATGTGTGTGAGTGTTGGTGTGTATATGTGTGGATAAGTGAGTATCTCAGGAGGAAAAATAAAACTAGTTAGATTCCACAATACACAGACAAAATACAAGAAAGAAAGAAACAGAGGAATGGTCTTCAAGCTAGGTTGTAGCTTGAAGTAATATTTTTCTTCTGTATAGAAGAAATCATTGTCCAGAACATCAATTCTAAATATATTTATTTAAAGTCATTTGTGTTGCTGTAAGCCTGATGTTGACGAGAAGGCAATGGTACCCCACTCTAGTACTCTTGCCTGGAAAATCCCATGGATGGGGGAGCCTGGTAGGCTGCAGTTCACAGGGTCGCTAAAAGTTGGACATGACTGAGAGACTTCCCTTTCACTTTTCACTTTCATGCATTGGAGAAGGAAGTGGAAACCCACTCCAGTGTTCTTGCCTGGAGAATCCCAGGGATGGGGGAGCCTGGTGGACTGCCATCTATGGGGTCGCACAGAGTTGGACACGACTGAAGCAACTTCACAGCAGCAGCAAGCCTGATGTTGAAGACTCATGTTGATTCTTTTTCCTACCTTCTCCTTAAAGTTCAGTTACTCAGTTGGCATGCTGTAAAAATTTCCAAACATTAAGCAAAAGGGTAGTTTGGATTATTCATATCATTTAAGAAAGTAAATCACACTAATAACTGGGTAATAAATCCTTTTGAGAATTAGGATGCTTCTAATTTTGTATTCAAAATCATTAATGGGAGAACACATGATGAGAGCTGATTAATTTTTTAAATGTTGCTTACTTTGTGATTTTTGTTCTAAAATGGAAGAAAGTCTAAGAATTTAATGATATAGATGAAATGACATTACCCTTTTTATGTATTTCTTTATATGCATAAATTATATTTTAAGATTTTATTGAAAATTAGAAATAAATTGCATTTTAATAATCTCATAAAACTAAAAATTCTATATTTTCTAACGTAGTAGTACTATGGATGCATAAAATGTTTAAAGAAAAGCCCAATTATCGTATTTGTTAGTGTTTTAATAAAATCTTTGTTATTATATTTATTCATCAAATATTCATCAAAATCTATAATGTGTTAAGTGGTTTTGACCAGTTGTGCATAGACACAGATTAATATTGAGGTCTTGGAGTCTAAAATAATTAAAAAATAATCTCAGTTTATAAACAGACTGCAGATACAAATATTTTTACCTCAGCTAAGGCAGATGTCTCATAAGAAAACCCTTGTCATCCTCAAGATCAGATGCCCCTCTTCTGATCATCTCCAGGCTGATAACCAGAGGGTACTCAGCAAAATCTTAGGGAAGTACAGTTCCCGCTCTGTGAGAAATTAATATACATAAAAGAGAAGGTACAAGATCTGACTAATGATGACTTTCAAGAACCAAGAGAAATTTTTGTGAAGCTCAGTGGTGTCATATTCTATTGTTTGAAGTTGGCTGTGAAAGAAGTTGTGATGGATCTGCCATAAGGGTAGTGTCATCTGCATATCTGAGGTTATTGATATTTCTCCCAGCAATCTTGATTCTAGCTTGTGCTTCTTCCAGCCCAGCGTTTCTAATGATGCACTCTGCATATAAGTTAAATAAGCAGGGTGACAATAGACAGCCTTGATGTAATCCTTTTCCTATTTGGAAACAGTCTGTTGTTCATGTCCAGTTCTAACTGTTGCTTCCTGACCTGCATATAGGTTTCTCAAGAGACAGGTCAGGTGGTCTGATATTCCCATCTCTTTCAGAATTTTCCACAGTTTATTGTGATCCACACAGTCAAAGGCTTTGGCACAGTCAATACAGCAGAAATAGATGTTTCTGGAACTCTCTTGCTTTTTCCATGATCCAGCGGATGTTGGCAATTTGATCTCTGGTTCCTCTGCCTTTTCTAAGACCAGCTTGAACATCAGGAAGTTCACAGTTCACATATTGCTGAAGCCTGGATTGGAGAATTTTGAGCATTACTTTACTAGCATGTGAGATGAATGCAATTGTGCGGTAGTTTGAGCATTTTTTGGCATTGACTTTCTTTGAGATTGGAATGAAAACTGACCTTTTCCAGTCCTGTGGCCACTGGCTGAGTTTTCCAAATTTGCTGGCATATTGAGTGCAGCACTTTCACAGCATCATCTTTCAGGATTTGAAATAGCTCAACTGGAATTCCATCACCTCCACTAGCTTTGTTCATAGTGATGCTTTCTAAGGCCCACTTGACTTCACATTCCAGGATATCTGGCTCTAGGTGAGTGATCACACCATCATGATTATCTGGGTCATGAAGTTCTTTTGTACAGTTCTTCTGTGTATTCTTGCCACCTCGTCTTAATATCTTCTGCTTCTGTTAGGTCCATACCATTTCTGTCCTTTTGCGAGCCCATCTTTGCATGAAATGTTCCATTGGTATCGCTAATTTTCTTGAGGAGATCTCTAGTCTTTCCCATTCTGTTGTTTTCCTCTATTTCTTTGCATTGATCACTGAAGAAGGCTTTCTTATCTCTCCTTGCTATTCTTTGGAACTCTGCATTCAGATGCTTATATCTTTCCTTTTCTCCTTTGCTTTTCATTTCTCTTCTCTTCACAGCTATTTGTAAGACCTCCTCAGATAGCCATTTTCCGTTTTTGCATTTCTTGCATTTTGTTGTAGATTAAGTGATCATAATTGTGTAGGTTTAGTTCTGGACTATTTATCATGTCTTACTGATATATATGTCTGCTTTTGTGCCAGTACCCTCCTGATTTTATTACTGTAGCTTTGTAGTATTGTCTGAAATCTGGGAGGATTATGTCTCCAGCTCTATTCTTTTTCATTATGATTATTTTGGCAATTCTGGGTCTTTTTGTGGTTCCATATATAATTTAAAACTATTTATTCTAGTTTTGTTGAAAATACCATGGGTATTTTGATAGGGATAACATTAAATCTGTAGATTGCTTTGGGTACTATGGCCTTTTTAAATGTTAATTCTTCCAATCTAAAAGCATGAATATCTTTTTGTTTATCTGAATCATCTTTAGTTTCCTTTATCGATATTTTAAAGTCTCAGTATTTCAGTCTTTCACCTTCCTGATTAAATTCATGCCTAGATACAGTTTATTGAAACAATTTTTTTTTAACTTTCTGATATTTCATTGTTAGTGTCGAGAAACATAACAGATTTTTGTACTTTAATCTTGCACTGTCTGCTTTTATTTTTGAATTTAAACATAATCCAGGAAAGGGGAAGGGTGTGGCCATGATTAGATAATTGCTGAAGTGGTTTTGTGGATCCATGAGGAATCATTATGCTATTCTTTCTTATTTTGTATATGTTTGAAAAATGCTATGTAAAATACTAAAAAGAAGTGTGCTAAAATTTAAACACACAGGTACTTTAAAATACCAGAATAGAACCCATCAGTCATATATGCCACAATCCAAGACCTGTTCATTATTTTTTACTAAGTACATACATATATGATATAGAAATAATGATTTAAAGTGCTTGTATCAAATAATTCAATGTTCATATAAATTTTCAGTATTTTAATGCATATGAATGACATTTCAATATTTTTCATTATCTTTATTTTTAAAAATCCCTGGTGGCTCAGATGACAAAGAATCTGCCTACAATGGAGGAGACCTGGGTTTAATCCTGGGTAGGGAAGAGCCTGTGGAGAAGGGAATTTCTAACCACTCCATTGTTCTTGTCTGGAGAAATCTATGGGCAATGGAATCTGACAGGCTACAGTTTATGGGATTGCAAAGAGTTGCACATGACTGAACAACTAACAATTGCACTTTCACTACTTTAGAAAAATTTTATGCTAAACATAATGGCAATATAAGGAGGATACTTTGATGTTTATATCACTGACTAAACCCTTGATTTAAATTTTTTGTGTGTTTTTGTCTTGAGAGGAAAAATTTGTCATTAATAGTTATATCAGTTCAGTTCAGTCTCTCAGTCATGTTCGACTGTTTGTGACCCCCATGGACTGTAGCACACCAGGCTTCCCTGTCCATCACCAACTCCCAGAGCTTGCTCAAACCAATGTCCTTAGGGCCGGTAATGACATCCAGCCATCTCATCCTCTGTCGTCCCCTTCTGCTCCCTGCCCTCAGTCTTTCCCAGCATCAGGGTCTTTTCCAAGGAGTCAGTTCTTCACATCAGGTAGCCAAAGGATTGGAGCTTCATCTTCAGCATCAGTCCTTCCAGTGAATATTCAGGACTGAGTTCCTTTAGGATAGACTGGTTGGATCTCCTTGCAGTCCAAGGGACTCTCAAGAGTCTTCCCCAACACTACAGTTCAAAAGCATCAATTCTTTGCCACTCAGCTTTCTTTATAGTCCAACTCTCACATCCTTTCATGACTCCTGGAAAAACCATAGCTTTGACTAGATGAATCTTAGTCGGCAAAGTAAGCCCTCCTATTATTAGGACTTTTTTTCCCTCTCATTATATATTTTATACTTCAATTTTATGGACATTTAGGAAGTAATACAGAGAAGGCAATGGCACCCCACTCCAGTACTCTTGCCTAGAAAATCGCATGGACGGAGGAGCCTGGTAGGCTGCCGTCTATGGGGTCGCACAGAATCGGACATGACTGAGGTGACTTAGCAGCAGGAAGTAATAGGTAGATATTATTGGGGTATCATTTTGCCTAGAAAGTTTTCTGAGCTTGACTTGCTTGTGTCTTTTGCATCTTTTTCTACATGAATTCTATATTTAAAAATGCTAAATCATTTCTAGGTCCTATTGCCAACAAGAAATCTCAGTTTATTAGCACTACACAAATATATATTCTCATAATCTGATCCCTTTTTAATCTCTCCTTAGACTAATAAGAAAAGTCTTAGCTTTTGCTTCCCATCCTGAGTTCTTTTCCACCATCTTACTTAGGCTTATCTTATTTCTTTGAGGTGAATACTCTTCCCTGGACTTTACTCAGTTGGCAAACCACTAATTATAATTCAGTTTCCTAAATGTCTTTTCTGTTTTAAACATTTTGTAATCTTTCCATAAAAAGAAGCCAAACTTTCCTCTCTGCTTTCAAAGGGTTTCATGCATGCTTTATTGTGAAACATGTTGTTTTCAACAAAGAGTTAATAAATACATCAGTCATTTAATTAATGGCTTATAATTATACCTAAAATAGGTTAATTTCTTCTGATTACTTCTTGAAATGAGGCATTGTATGTTCAAATATTTTTTAAAAGTTAATTTTTTGTATAGGAAAATGTATCCTTATGACACTAATTCTTTACTCATTTTTTATAGGGATAGTGTCATAGAATAGTAAAAGTAAGGAAGCATGTATAAGTTATTGTCTACAACCTCTATTCTGAAATATATATATCTTATATAATTTTAAAAATATTTTCATAAAGATGGCCTATGTCTCCATGCTGACTTATCAGTGTGGTATCTTTAACACTAGAATTTTTTGTTATCCATGAATTCAAATACTGGCAGATGTGTTTTTCTATCATTAGTGTATATATATATATATATATATATATATATATATATATATATATACTTCTATACTTTTGTATGAGTTAACACCCAGTTTGGGCTTTCCTGGTGGCTCATATAGTAAAGAATCTGCCTGCAATGCAGGAGACCTGGGTTCGATCCCTGGGTTGGATAGATCCCCTGGAGGAGGGCACAGCAACCCACTCCAGTATTCTGGCTTGCAGAATCCTCATGGACAGAGGAGCCTGGTGGCTACAATCCATGGGGAATCAAAGAGTCAGACATGACTGAGACTAAGCTCATGAGTTGACACAATTTCATTCCTTTCCTAATCTCAGAAAAAATATGCACATATACATATGCTAAGTGAAAAAATTAAAAATTTAAAGAAATGTATTAATGAAAGTGGTTCTCTCCAATTTCCAATTTTGTATTTTGTTTTAGCTCACTGAAATGCTACCAGCAGAATGATTTTACTTTTATATGGCAAATCCAGGTTTCACTTACCCCAAATAACTCCTCAACTTTTATCTCTTCCACTTATTTTTTGAACAGCATGTCTCTACATTACTCTTTAAAAGATTAGAAACCATAGGTGGTTATAAATTAGAAGTAGCACCTCCTATCCAATTTTTATTGGTTTAATAGTTTATATTGATGGCTATTTCTTCATAAAACTAGAAGGGGAGAAAAAAAAAAAAAAACTATTTCATGAGCAAAATGACACCATTATAAATTAGAGTCCTGAAAACTGCACTGTTTTCTTCAAACTCAATGTTCTTTTAAGGCAATGATAGCTCCCTAAGGAATGTCCATGTTCATGAGCCCCTGACAGTGTTTTTGAAGGGGAAATACCTCTTTCAGTGGTGAAAATGCTATCAACATGTACCCGAGGCAGAGCTCAGCAAGTTCTAAATAGTTTCTTCACTGACTTTTATTCTATCTGGTTGAAGGACACATGGCAGTTCCATGAGATTCACGTGGTTGCACTTATTATTGACGTTGTGTTGTCAGTGACTCTGAAATTGCCCACAACTCTTATTCATATTTTCCTCTTTGCTGATGCCTATTGCATGTCATTTAAATATACATTTTTTGAACAAGTAGATATTTTCTTCAAATATTAAAAATTTGTTTAGGTGACAAACCAAAAGCACTTAGGTTATTGCTTATTTTACCTTTGTGTAAACTGAAATTTAAATTTCACCTTGAATTTCTATTGTTATGTGAATCTGATTTTTAGTTATTTGAATATTTCGATTAAAGAATCTACCTGTCAGTGCAGGAGATATAAGAGATATAGGTTTGGTTCCCAAGCTGGGAAGAGTCCCTGGAGGAGGAAATGCCACCCCATATTCTTGCTACCCCAGTATTCTTGCTGGGAAATCCCATGGACAGATGAGCTTGATGGACTGCAGTTGGTAGAGTCACAAAGAGTTGGACACATCTGAACATCTGAGTACACAGCAATATTTTTATTTGTATTAAAATGATCATTGAGATTATTTCTTTGTGTATGTTTTTCAATTATCAGAAAAATATGTATAATATTAACTTTAAAAAAAATTAAAATTTTAAGCCAAAATGCTCTTATCAACCTTACCTGTCTGGTAGTCAGAACAAGCCAAAATACAATATAGAACAACACAATTGGTACAATAAAACTCATTCCTATGTAATACTGGGTTCCTATAGGGCTAGTGACAGAATAATGGAACCCATAATAATAATTGTAACAACAACAATAATAATAGGTTAACTTTTAAATAAAAATTTGAATTTTAAATTTTTTAAATATGACTTGCCACAATCCTCAGCCCCTCCCTACTGTATTTTGAGAAGCCCATTTTATTCATTTCATTGCTTGCCTGACCTCTATTGGGTTATGCCCTTCAGCGTAGCCCTGACAAGCAAGAATCCTATAATGAAAGTGAAGGAGGAAACAGACAGAACAGGCTCCATCTTGAAAGCAGGACTCCATCTTTGGCTAGACTGTGGACTTTGAGCTATATGCCCAGTATCTATGGAAATGATATGCTACTGCTGCTGCGGCTAAGTCGCTTCAGTCATGTCCGACTCTGTGCAACCCCATAGACAGCAGCCCACCAGGCTCCTTTGTCCAGGGGATTCTCTAGGCAAGAACACTGGAGTAGGTTGCCATTTCCTTCTCCGATGGAAATGACATATCAACTGGAAAACCAGACCACCCCCGCCCCCCCCACCCTCGATGGAAGAGCCCCAGGGCTCGTACCTAGACTCTCCATCACCTAAAAGAATACTCTAATCATCTGTATAACCAAATAGAATCATAAATTCTATTATGCTTATTGGGGTATGACCACAGGCCTATTGATAATTGTCTACTGTTAACTACCTAGGGTTAAGGCACATTAATCATGGGTTTACTTTGATTGTATCTTTCTTTTCCTTTGTTCAGACTAGTTTCAGAGAATTTGGGGAGGTGGTTTTAAGCACGTATGCTCAGACTATATAAGGTTTTCACAAAAACTGGTCGGGGTCCTTGGCTAAGAGGAGACTCTGCCTTGGGCCCGCCGTTGTAATAAACTACACTCCACTATCTGCATTGTCCTTCTGAGTGAATTTGTTTACTGGAACGCATGGCTACAAAAAAAGTAATATAAGTAAACCTAGTTTTATAACTAAACATAAGCAAATATGGGATAGTATCAGAAGCTAAGAAACTGTTCAAAACCACACATTTTGTAAGTGAAGACCTAAGATTAGAATTTGGAAGGCATTTCGAACTTCTCTTCATTATTTTCCCAATTTTAATAACATTTTAGATGCTTATTTTGATAAATTTTGCTGGCTTTAAAATATAAACTGAAAAATGTGTTTTTGTCTTATGTAGTTTCCACTAAAAGTACAAGAAAAAAATCTTTTGAATGAAAACTAAGTGGAAAAAGTCTGATCTTTTAAAATTTTACTTCCCTAGAATATTTTATTCATGAAAAGTATGCTTTTGTGCTATAAGACAAGCCCACTCAAAGCATTTCTAAATTTAGATTTCCTTATTCAGCACACCCTTTTGATATGCAATAATTTTCTTTATAGTGCAATGAATGTTAATATTACATACATAACAATTTGACCAGATGTTTGCATTAGATGCAAGGTAATATAAAATAACAAAAAAGTGATAATAACACAGTCATGCAAAAATAACTCAGAATAAACCACATTCATTATTTTATGAATGAAAAAAAATTCTTTATGAAGTTAACAAGGGGATGATTGTTTATCTCTCCTTAGCAGACTCTTAGAGGATATTATTAAGTTTTGCTGTCTAAATGATTAAGTTTTACACATAGAGAAATTCTGAAAAAAGCAAGGCAAAATTACTAAATACACACAACATGTATATGTGTATCTTTGCATGTAAATTTTTAGACTACGTTCTTTTCCTTCAAAACTACTGCTAGTATATGACAAAAAATAATAAAAAGTTTAAAACAAATGACAAGAGAAGTCCAAAGGACATAAAACAGTGGAATATATAAGTGCAACATCCCCACTTTTATAATTGCCTATTTGGCTAAGCAGAGTGCTTGTATACAAACTATAATTTTTTTTTTTTTTTCCGAACCAGTACAATTTCCTTTTTTGTATAATCAGCCAGTATTTATTGGTGTGATCCATTTGCCATGTTTTATGCTTGATGTCGAAGAGACAGAGCTGAATAAAATATGACACTCTCCCTCAGAGAGCCTACAATAAAATGAGAGGCAGGTGTGAAAAAATTATTGTAAATAAAATATGGTGAGTAGAGGTATAAACCAAGCACTATGAAAACACTGGGAGAGGATGTTCACAGAAATATTCAGCAAGGAATAGCTGATTTCTGAAGTTCAGTAGTAGTTTTACCATGTGGGTCAGGGATGAGAGCAATTTCCAGAGAGATGAATGTCTTGGTCCAGGTGTGGGTTGAAAAAGAATTTCCAGCCATGAAACAGAATGAGGGAAATAAAATTTATTAGAATCTGTTACAACAGAGGGCCAGCTCAAGAGAGAATGAACATTGAACAGGGGTCTTTAGTCCACCTTTATACCCAAGGTACAAGCAGTGGGATAGGGGTTTTGTGAGCCATTTGCTGATTGGATGAGGCATATATACCTCCACCCACATATATTGGGTGGAGGGAGGAGTAAGGCAAATATCTTCTCCCTGTGGGGTAGGAAGGGAGAGAGCTTATACTGTTCAGGAGGACTTGAAATCCATTAATAGTTACAACATGGGTTAGGGAAGGACGATAAGGGTCTGGTTTTTCCATTCCTGCATTCCATGACCCTCCTTGGTTTTATCTGCTCTTTTGTCCTTGGGTCACCACATTCCTCCCCTTCTTTATCTTTAGAGCAAATTCTTTGGCCCCTCTTGATACCTTGCTCATGTCTAACTGTCTACCTATTTCCATTCTTAGGCATTTGGTAACCCAGCTGCTGCTGCTGTGTGTACTTAGTCATGTCTGACTCTTGCAAACCCATAGGCTGTCAGTCCCATAGACTGTCTGCCAGGCTCCTTGGTCTATGGGATTTTCCAGGGAAGAATACTGGAATGGGCTGCCATTTCTCAAGGGGATCTTCCTTACCCAGGAATCGAACCCTGGTATCCTGCATTGTAGGCAGCCTTTTTACTGACTGAACTATGAGAGAAGCCCTTGGGAATCCAGTGTCAGGGGAAAAGGGGCGATGACCACTCTGGTTTCTGCAGGCTGTACAGGGGTGTCATGGATCTCTGGGTTCCTTTTGCTTGCTCTCTATCAGGACAGAGGGAGATGAGAGTTCATGGAATGATAAGGTGACTTGTTTCAGCGTTGTCTAGGTATTGGTCAGGGAATATTCTTGTCATACTATCACTTGGAGATTTGTTGTATTCTAGAAGAAACAAACTTAACAAGAAAGTTAAAGATATGTGGCCCAAAGATTAGTAGAAGTAGAAAAGCTGCTCAAAGCTAGCCAGGAGAACCAGGACCACACATTGGTTCATGACATTAGTGTTTCTCTAGGTACGAGAAGATGCAAGAATTTGGGTTCATAAAATCTTCACCTGAAAACGTCTGACTATCTGAAGGCCAGTTCTTCTGGGTTTTTCCCAGTGCACAGAGTGCCTTATTTCTGCTCTCCACCCTGAACACCTTTCAGGGGGTGTTGGAGGTGAGCAGCTTGCAGTAATCATGATGTAATCTTTGTAGAGGCAGCTGGCAAATGTCAACTTCCAGTCAGCAGAGTCCCTTCATAGCCACATGTTTGACCATGCTTTGGGGGCATTTCATGGCTATTGTGTCCTGCAGTGCTGGGAGGCTCATTCCCTGGTCTAGGGAAGATTCCGTTGATATGTTACTCAGTGTAATGTTATTGGACGAGGCTTTGCTAGTAGCAAAAGTCTCTGGACCATACCTGTCTTACTAGCCTCTTGGTCTAGGAAAATATTCCCTCTTTTTGCTTCTTCCCATATCTAGAGTTAAATTATTACAATCATTGTTCTCATATGGGATTGCATTTCAGCATTGTATCACAGGCTTTGTTACACATCTGGTAACTTAAGAAACAATCTTCTGAAACAAGTGACATAGAAAATAATATAGCTATAGCTAGCAGTTATTAGTAAGGTCATAAGTAAGAATTATAAGTCAAGAACTTTCATTGGGTAGAGCCCAGTATACCCCAGGTCATCTGACTTCATTTGTCAAATGACTATAGCCTGATGTTAATCTCCTGGTTGTACATAATAGAGCATCTGATCTTTATCTGAAGATTGGTTACTGAGATAAGCTTTAGAAGCAAACTTAGAGTATCCTTTTTCATAACTTAATTAAATCTTTTAGCAATATAACATGACAACAAGGAACTATCTCAGAAGTGTCTTAGTAAACACTAGACCTTAATTAACAAAACTAGAAACTTAGTTTAACAATTAACAAAACAATATTCAGTGAAATATGATTTTTTCATTATGAGAACATTAACCCTGTAGCCAGAGAAGGTTTTAACCCATCAAATAAAAATGAGATTTGTCAGGGAGCTGAGAAAAGCCAACTGGCTGTCTTGGATTTCCCATAGCCCTGACTCTTTGATTTTCAGCTATTATTCACCCATTTTTAATTCCCTAATTTAGGAGTAGACTGTTGCCATGTTTTAAGGACATCAGAAGCAAAAGTCTAATGGTGAGGGTTTTTTTTTTTTTAGAAGCAGAATGAGCTTTTACATGTACCATAATCTTAAATAATGTTTATTTACTTTACCAATGTAACAAATGATTTTAAAAACAAATATAAATCACTTAAAGGCAAAGAAATGCATAATCTGTTATTGAAAGCTTCATTCTAAGAAAACTGTTCTCTTAACATAGAGAGTAGACTAAATTCCAGTCTGTTATGAGTTTACCAGATAATAAACAAACAAAATTTATTTATCAGTTAATCTTAGAAAAGTCTTTTCCATAAATCTTGAAGAACTAGCAGTATTTTTCTAAAGGCATGAGAGTGAAACCATAGAAGGCTTGTTTAAAATCTAACTTTATTGCTGTTTACAAAGTAGCCTGGTCATTGCTGTGACTTGTAACACTTTAACATGATAACTAGTATTATAACTGACAATATTTTACCAGGACATATCAGTTTTTCATGAATTTCACATAATTTCTAGGATATCTATATAAGTAACATCAAACATACAATATAACCTGAGAAGATTCATCAGTCCTCCAACAATACTTCCCATGTAATTTAACATATCAAATGAACTCAGGTAGTTTAATAGCTCTTTGGGATGTCTCAGAGGCCCTCTGAAGCATCCCAAAGTCAGCTCGAAGTCAAGTTATTTAGGAAGTTTTGTTGATAAATATCAAAAGGGTTTATAACATTCAGTCAGATAGAATCATATAGATCACTGTGAAACAATATATTCACTTAGCCAAAGTAACAAAGAAGATTTCAAAGGTAAACACAGAACAGATAACTTCAGAGGCAAAGAAACTTAAAATCCATTATCAAAGGCAGTTCAACATTTCAAGAAAACTTGTATTCATGCACAAAACTCTTGGGGTCCACTTTCCATAAAACCTTATCATTTTCTGTACCCATTTGTTCTCCCATCTTGAAACAGCCACTTGTAAGTCAGAGCTACTTTTTCCCTTTATAAAATGTAATTCTAATCCTCATACCTTCTCTTTTTTTCAGATTTTATTTTATTATTATTTTTTTTTACTTTACAATAGTGTATTGGTTTTGCCATACATCAACATGAATTCGCCATGAGAGTACACATGTTCTCAACCCTGAACCCCCCTCCCACCTCCCTCCTTGTACCATCCCTCTGGGTCATCCTAGTGCACCAGCCCCAAGCATCCTGTATCCTGCATCAAACCTAGACTGGTGATACGTTTCTTATATGATATTATATATGTTCTTATATGATATTCTCCCAAATCATTCCACCTTCTCCTTCTCCCACAGAGTCCAAAAGATTGTTCTATACATCTGTGTCTCTTTTGCTGTCTCGCATACAAGGTTATCATTACCATCTTTCTAAATTCCATATATATGCATTAGTATACTGTATTGGTGTTTTTCTTTCTGGCTTACTTTACTCTGTATAATCGGCTCCAGTTTCATCCACCTCATTAGAACTGATTCAAGTGTATTCTTTTTAATGGCTGAGTAATACTCCATTGTGTATATGTACCACAGCTTTCTTATCCATTCATCTGCTGATGGACATCTAGGTTGCTTCCATGTCCTGCCTATTATAAACAGTGCTGCGATGAACATTGGGGTACACATGTCTCCTTCAATTTTGGTTTCCTCGGTGTGTATGCCCAGCAGTGGCATTGCTGGCTCATAAGGCAGTTCTATTTCCGGTTTTTAAGGAATCCACACTGTTCTCCATAGTGGCTGTACTAGTTTGCATTCCCACCTCATACCTTCTTTACTGAAAACACACATCCTACTTTCCATAAGCAACCAAGAGCTGACCTTTGTATAAGCATTCTATAGATTGGTGAATAAAAATACCAGTGTTAATTTCTAATAAAATTCTAGGGAACATCACAGGATGGCATAAAATATTATTCATTAATAGTCCAAAATCTTTATTGTCTCTGTAAGAAGAAATTAGTAAGCAGTAATGAATGTTTCAGAATCTTATTTTATTTGGAAATGACCTAGCTATTCAATAAACTTCTGTCACTTAGTTTAGCACAGCCCTAGAAAGTCAGGTTACCGAAATCTAGAGAGACCGTTTTAAACAGATATTTTTAAACTTAAAAGAGTTTATCTAAAAGCTTGTATCTCATTTACATTTGTTTTGAAGTTTTTTCACTCAAGATACCTTCCTTCCTGACAAATTTGTAACAGATATAGCAAATATAACAATATTTAACTTATAATAAACCTAGGCACAATGAAAATATGCTTAATGTTAATGACTCTTAGACATGTCTATATTGGATTAACAAATATTAATACTAGATATTTAATATTGACTATTTCCCAATTCACATTAATGTGAAATTCATTTAGGCTAATTTCTCTTGTATTTAGAATTGTCTGATTTGTAAGTGCTTACTTTTCTTTAGGCCAGTTAAATTAGAACTCATTTACAAAATCAGCCATATTATTCAAAAAAGCCAAATGACACACAATGAGACATAAATAAATCCAGACAGACAGACAGAGATCTCATAGTTTTCTGCCTGTGATTTAAAATATCTCTATGACCCTCCTCCCCTCTTTTATTTTTTTGGGGGGTGGGGGTTGCTTGAAGTTCTAATTTGCCCAAGGCTGAGGTTTCAGGCAAAGTGGGCCATGTATTTCAAGGACATGGGAAGGGTTCACTTCAAGCTTTTCCCTAGGCAGGCCTTTTAACAAGCTAGTTGTTTTTAATTGTACATACAAAAAGAACCAGTTTTGCAGTTTCCAAGGAAAAAAAAAATTTATTTTAGCCAGTTTTCTACAGAGTCTAAAGAATATCATGGCTATCCTGTGTCAAAAAGTCATCTTTCCTTTCTGTAGTCCTAGTTTTATACCTAAATTATAGACCAAATAGTGCTCAAATTGATTCTGATATCAGGGGCAGATCAGCTGATAAAAATCTTAGATTGTCCATCTGGAGGGAAGTGAGGTCTTTTTCCCACCAGAAGAATAAGAAGGGTTAAAGAAATTTGCAGGAGTGGGAGAAGCTTGGCCTTTCCCACCCTGAGAAACAGAAGTAGTTAGAGGGAATTCTTTAGGATGTTCAGGAGTGGGGGAAACATTTTTCGCTCCCCACCTGAGAGATAAGCATAGAGGAGAGTTTTTGATCCTTCAGGCTTTTGAATGTAGGAGAAAGACTTGGACCAAAGGGAACCTCAAAATCCTTTCCGAGAGATTGTGTGGATATGGAAGGTTGAGTAAGGGTTATCTAGGAAATCTGATGGAGAGAGACAGATGGGGACAGGAGATAGGGAGGCAATAGAAAGACACCTGTGGCATGAGTCCCTCAAATCCAGATTCTGACTGAGGGCCATGAAGGACTGAACATAAAGAAATTCTGAGTCCTTTCCCTGCTTCTGGCAAAAGCTAATGTGCCATCCAGAGGCCATTTTTGGGGGTCCCCCTGTTTGTTTAGGGGCCAGGCCTTTTGCAGGGTCAAAATTCTCCAGTTTCTGAGAATGTAGCCAAGGGGTGAGTCTGAGAGAGTCTCCTAAGATGTACCAGAACCCATCCTTAGCCTATATACCATAGAATGGGGAGACTGAGAGTCACTGACTGGCAAAAGGGCATCCCTTTTTGTCTCAGTGACATCTCCGTGCAACTAATGACACTAAAATGGCCCACCATCCCAACAGTCACGTCTGACGATGAGAGGTGACCTCTGAGAACCTTGCAGCTAAGGCACCATGTGACCCGGCCAGAGAAAGAAAGAAATTCCCAGGAACAACTGGGTGACTCACCATTTGGCGATTCCCTGAAACATGGAAGCACTCTTGGGATGGCTCAGAGGCAACACCTGGGCTCCTATAAATCAATTCAGACAGAAAGAGAAAGAAGTGAAAGTGACAGGGAAGAAGGCTGAGGAATCCACCTTACAATTCTATCAGGGAAGGGATGGCCAGGGGACAATGGTCTCTGTTTTGCTTCAACCACTATGTGCCTGACATGATGCATGGAAGTTGTCTTGCTGGGGGTGGATGCCCTTGTGGCCTGATCCATTCCATGCCCCCTTATCCTCACATGGGAGTCTTCATGTGGCAGGTGCCCTAATGGCTTTTAACTGCCTTACCTGTGCCCACACAATATTGGTTGGCCTAGCCCTCAGTTGGAAAGAAGACAAAGGAGAGACCCTCACCCATTTAGGCAGCAGCTACTGGGGTGCAGTGAGCAGTGGGGTCTTTGGCACACACCAGAGGGTAACCCTGGCCAGAGTTCCGCAGATGCTTCCATAACAGTTGCCTGTTTGCAGAGGGTTCCTATGAAAAAGGAGGAGCAAGGAGGTGGGAAAGAGACCCCAAGTCCCAGTATGGGCCACCAAAAATGTCATGGTTCCGGTGTAGGTTGAAAAAGAATTTCCATACATGAGACAGAATGAGAGGGAAATAAAGTTTATTAGAATAGGAGACACTATTACAACAGAGGGCCAGCTCAAGGGAGAACCAACATTGAACAGGGGTCCTTAGTCCACTCTTATACCCAGGGTACAAGCAGGGATAGGGGTCTTGCGGATCATTTGCTGATTGGATTGAGGCATGTATACTGGATGAGGGGAGACAGGTTATACTGTTTAGGAGGACTTGAAATCCATTAATAGTTACAAGATGGGGTAGGGAAGGACAATAAGGGTCTGGTTTTTCCATTCATGCATTCCAAGACCCTCCTTGATTTTATCTGCTCTTTCATCCTTTGATCACCACAATGAAGCAACATAGACTCAGGGTAATATGGAAGAAGAGGTGAAGACTGAGGAAATTCCACTAAGGAAGGGGCATTGTGCTTGGAGAAGGAGGAGGGAGGAGTCAGAAAGATAAACCTAGACCAGGGGCAGAATCAGATTAGGAAGTGCTGTGAGCATGAGCTTTATCTTTAGGTAGTAAAAGGCCAATAGAGGTTTTTAAAAATGGAAATAACATTATCAGTTCATTCAGTCGCTTAGTCGTGTCTGATTATTTGCGACCCCATGAATCGCAGCACACCAGGCCTCCCTGTCTATCACCAACTCCCGAAGTTCACTCAGACTCACGTCCATCGAGTCTGTGATGCCATCCAGCCATCTCATCCTCATCCCATCTCGTCCCCTTCTCCTCCTGCCCTCAGTCCCTCCCAGCATCAGAGTCTTTTCCAATGAGTCAACTCTTCGCATGAGGTGGCCAAAGTACTGGAGTTTCAGCTTTAGTATCATTCCTTCCAAAGAAATCCCAGGGCTGATCTCCTTCAGAATGGATTGGTTGGATCTCTTTGCAGTCCAAGGGACTCTCAAGAGTCTTCTCCAACACCACAGTTCAAAAGCATCAATTCTTCAGCACTCAGCCTTCTTCACAGTTCAACTCTCACATCCATACATGACCACAGGAAAAACCATAGCCTTGACTAGATGGACCTTAGTCAGCAAAGTAGTGTCTCTGCTTTTGAATATGCTATCTAGGTTGGTCATAACTTTTCTTCCAAGGAGTAAGCCTCTTTTAATTTCATGGCTGCAATCACCATCTGCAGTGATTTTGGAGCCCCCCAAAAATAAAGTCTGACACTGTTTCCACTGTTTCCCCATTATTTCCCATGAAGTGATGGGACCAGATGCCATGATCTTCGTTTTCTGAATGTTGAGCTTTAAGCCAACTTTTTCACTCTCCACTTTCACTTTCATCAAGAGGCTTTTTAGTTCCTCTTCACTTTCTGCTGTAAGTGTGGTGTCATCTGCATATTTGAGGTTATTGATATTTCTCCCAGCAACCTTGATTCCAGCTTGTGCTTCTTCCAGTCCAGCGTTCCTCATGATGTACTCTGCATAAAAGTTAAATAAGTGACAATAGACAGCCTTGACATACTCCTTTTCCTATTTGGAATCAGTCTGTTGTTCCATGTCCACTTCTAACTGTTGCTTCCTGGCCTGCATACAGATTTCTCAAGAAGCAGGTCAGGTGGTCTGGTATTCCCATCTCTTTCAGAATTTTCCACAGTTTATTGTGATTCACACAGTCAAAGGCTGTGGCATAGTCAATAAAGCAGAAATAGACGTTTTCTGGAACTCTCTTGCTTTTTCGATTATCCGGTGGATGTTGGCAATTTGATCTCTGGTTCCTCTGCCTTTTCTAAAACTAGCTTGAACATCAGGAAGTTCATGGTTCATGTATTGCTGAAGCCTGGCTTGGAGAATTTTGAGCATTACTTTACTAGCAGTGAGATGAGTGGAATTGTGCAATAGTTTGAGCATTCTTTGATAAGCAACACTATCAGATTTGCTTAACTGGAAAGATACCTCTGGAAGTGACAGTGAAATTCCTGCTTTTCTGCCTTCATGCAAAAGTTCCTTCTTAGCTTAAACTTAATATGCTTTGACAGACATAATTGGCTCAATTGCACCCTTTTGGAAGGGGGAGAAGGAAGATAGAAGGGAGTTGTGAAGTGTGATTGGTGGAGATAATAATGTAGCCCTGCCCTTTTTAGACCTGCTAGCTTCCACAGTGAGGAGAAGGCAATGGCAGCCCACTCCAGTGCTCTTGCCTGGAAAGTCCCATGAACGGAGGAGCCTGGTAGGCTGCAGTCCATGGGGTCGCTAAGAGTCGGACATGACTGAGCGACTTGACTTTCACTTTTCACTTTCATGCATTGGAGAAGGAAATGGCAACCCACTCCAGTATTCTTGCCTGAAGAATCCCAGGGACCTGGGAGCCTGGTGGGCTGCCGTCTATGGGGTCACACAGAGTCGAACATTACTGAAGTGACGTAGCAGCAGCAGCAGCTTCCACAGCATTCTTTCAGGCTACAGGCACTGAATCCCAATATTCCTCTTCACTCTTAAATAATTCTATGATCCTGGTTAATTGCAATATCCTCATGAATGATTCAGATAGTAAAATAGCCTGGCAACTCTTCATATAAAGTCTTGGAGACCTTCATTCATACCCTTCTTCAGGGACTACTTTGATGGTAATAGACCTTGACAGCCCAGGGATGGAAATCTCAAGAACCTTCTCAGTGACCAACACTTGATATGACATTTGCTTCTCCTCCTCAAGGAATAATCTCACTATCCCCACTGATTATTGTCACTTTGATATTTCTCCAAAGCCTTGCCCTCAAGAGGATGGGATAGTTATATAAATGACAATTGAAAGGTAATAAGAAAATACCCATACTGGAAATGATATAAAACTCAGCAGAGGCATTGATGAAAGAAGAGCTAAATCTCCCCTTAAAATCAGGTAAAGCTCCATTGAAAAGATTTTGAATTAAAATTTTATGGGTTAGCAGATGTTTGCCAGCTTCACAATTAGAGGAACAGGGTTCTATATAGAAGAAACACTATGTAGAAATCAAAATAGTGTTATAGTGAATGTCTTTTTCAAGGAATCACAAATATCACATATTATTAGTAAATATAGTTTGAAAATGGCCTTTGTGGCTAGATATGTGCTTATTATACCAAGAGCTTCAATTGAAGTTCTTCAATGCTACGCAAAGAAGCTAAAATATTAATCCTGTAGGCTGTTTGAATCCATAGAATAATTTTGAATATAAAATGATTTTTATCATTATTGCATATGACAAAACTTACTTTTGGTTCCTAATCAACTCCTTAGACTTTTGCATTAAAATTTCTAAAGTCTCAAGAAAATGTAAACTCTCTTGGAAATTTGTTCCATATGCTTATGTCAAAAATCTGAATCTCCAATCTTAAACTCTACACAGAATTCCAAACTTATTTATTAACATCTCATTACCTTCAGATGCTGCATTGAGACATCTCCCTGTGACTTCCAACAATTTCTTGACTTCCTTGACCTTCCACCTTTAAAGGTGACTAACTACTTACTAGATTACACTCAAGCTCTTAGATATCATACTTAGCTATCATAATTAGATACTTTATTTACCACTCATAAATAATCACGACTAAATTCTACTGTTATCTTTTAGGTACTTCTCTATTCCAACTTTTCCTGTGTAACCAAAATTAAATTGCTAACTTTAGGCTTGTGTTCTGTCTTCACTGATCCTGCTTTAAATGTCTCTTATTATTACTAGTAGGCTCTTCATGAATCTTTTAAGATGTATAATAAGCAAAAAATATGAATAGAAATTTAATTAGTATTACCAGCTACTTTAAACTCAAACCCTAACTTGTTTCCTGGTATGGCCTAATTAAAAGTAAATGTCTAAAGTAATTAAGTAAATTTACTGAATTTAGGATGGATATTAGGCATAGTAAAGTAGAAACAGAAATATAATTTGCTGCATTCTTAGTTTTAGTAGTTCATGGTGATTTAAAATTGTAATTTGAGTTGGGGTATCTATTGATTAAGTATATACTATCTTAATATGTGAATGATTACATATAGTTATGCATATATAACTGTATATTAGCTGTTCAATATATTTCCAATAAAATAATATGTATACGTAACAAACTTATACAACTAAAATATGATTAAGTTATTGTGAAAATCTGAAATAAAAACACAAAAATTCACACTAAGAAAACCCATATTGTATTCAAAGTCTTACCAGTGTAATAGAATGCTAAAGTAATAATGCAAGAATGGATACTTAGCTTCATTTCTTAAAGTAAGTGCTGCCTGATATAAGCCAGAGAAGTTTTGTATGTGCCTCTGAAATAATCTAGGAACAGAACACCTTTTTCAGCAACTATATTAGATGTGTATTATAGCACTCTCTCCTTAAGAAAATTATGTACAACATTCTGATTTTAATCCATGATGAAAAGAAAAATTAATTACATAAGCTCCTGAATTTTATAAGTAGTGGATTGCTAAGTCACTTCAGTCATGTCCGACTCTGTGCGACCCCATAGACGGCAGCCCACCAGGCTCTCCTGTCCCTGGGATTCTCCAGGCAAGAACACTGGAGTGGGTTGCCATTTCCTTCTCCAATGCATGAAAGTGAAAAGTGAAAGTGAAGTCTCTCAGTTGTGTCCGACTCTCAGCGATCCCATGGACTGCAGCCTTCCAGGCTCCTCCGTCCATGGGATTTTCCAGGCAAGAGTACTGGAATGGGGTGCCATTGCCTTCTCTGAAGTAGTGGATTAAACAAAACCAAAAACAATGTTTTGAATTTCAGATTAAAATACATATTTATTTCTTATGGCCAAATGATAAAAATATTAACAATCACTATACACACACACACACACACACACACACACACACATCCCAGGTGGCTGTAGTGGTAAAGAATCTGCCTGTAATGCAGGAGACCTGGGTTCCAAACCCAAGTTAGGAAGATTATCTGGAGAAAGGAATAACTACTCACTCCAGCATTCTTGCCTGGAGAATCCCATGGACAGAGGAGCCTGGTGGGGTACAGTCCATGGGGTTGCAAAGACTCAGACACAACTCAGTAACTAATTTCATACATATATATATAATATATATATATATATACATAATATATATGAAAGCCCCAAACAGATGTCATGTCATTTAATCCTTACAACTCTGTGAAGAATTGCCTACATTTGAATAGAGAGAAAAGGAACTCAAAAGCAGTTAAATGCCTTGTATAAGTTCAAGGTGTTAGCAGATGAATAATCCCAGATTCAAACTGATGTCTGTCTGACTTCAGAGTTCTGAGAGAAGACAGGAAAAGAGGAAAACACAGATTTCTTAAAATTTGCAGTTATCTGTGGGTATCATTGCAGATAATTTTTCATGTTATCTATCCTATTTTTCAAATTAACAAAGTGTTATAGGAAGAGGAAGAATTGACTAACTCATTCTACAAAAGGCTAGAAATGTTGGCTATTGCAGGCCTCACCATGTCTATAGCAATGGTATATTCTACTCCATTCTATTGTATCACAAAAGCAGCCTCAAAAAAGTACATAAATGAATGAGTGTGGTTGTTTTCAATAGAACCTCATTTTGAATACTGACATTTGCTTTTCAGATGAGTTACATATGTCATGAATTATTTTTCTTTGTTTTTCAATGATTCAAAAATGTAAAAATCATTGTCAGGTTGCAGGCTGTACAAAAACAGGTGGTGGGTTGGAATCAGGACATGGTCTGCCTATGCCTAAAATAAAGGATAGCTTAACTGTACAATCTGATTTATAAAATACAGAACTAAATCATATAGTTTTCAAAACCTATTTTGGATTTTCATCTGTTAAAACTGAAAGGACTAAAATTGTCTTTGTACTTTAGTTCTCAACCTATGTAGGAGAGCAGTGATCAGATTTTTTTTTTTTAGAAAACAGTGGTTCCTGAATTCTGAATGTGCTATGCTCCCTACATTTCTTTGTAAATGTGGTTTCTCTTTCTGCTCTTCACATCCTCTACCCACCTATCCTGTCAGTCATAACTCATGAAAACATCCCACATCCTTGTCTTCTCTTATTGTTGTACCCATGAGGGACTCTGCTATCTTTAAAATCACATTGAAGGTAATGTCTTATGGACATATTTAGCATTTTAATATTTTATTTTATATTTATTTCATGGTTTAGTAACTTAATAATAGAGATAATGTATTATTCTTTCCCCAATAACTGTCATAATCCTTTCTAAAATTTGTGTTACTATAAACAACAAAATGTGGAATCTCATATAGACTCATAGACTCGGTAATCAGGCATTGTTGTTATTGTTGTTCAGTCTCCCAGTTGTGTCTGACTCTTTGTGACCCATGGACTGCAGCTTGCCAGGCCTCCCTGTCCCTCACCATCTCCCAGAGTTTGTCCAAGTTCATCGTCATTGCATTGGTAATGCCATCCAGCCATCTCATCCTCTGATGCCCTCTTCTCCTTCTGCCCTCAATCTTTCCCAGGATTAGGGACTTTTCCACTGAAAAGTAATCAGGCATCTTAGGAGTTAAAAGGCCCCCACCTCTCTTGGCCACGTACATCTCTGTTGCCCAATTTCTAAAACTCAAATTTAGGTGACTTGCATGTTACCACATGGCTAGTGACCGAATGGGGATTACTTCTTATTTTGACAGCAGTATGTCAGTAAACTAACTGATCAGAAAATGCGTGCTTGGTTTTATGAACTTAAGTAAATAGCTAATTCCAAAATTTCAGGGGTGCAATATAACAATTTTTTTTTTCCTTTCATTCACACAACAGTCCAATGAGGTCATGTGTCTCTCTGGACAGTTTTCCACTAAGCAATGACTCAACAGTCCTGGCATTTTCAATATACCTCCATCATCCTCTAGAAATCTCTTCTGAATCTTTCATTGCATCTGACAAATCAAGTGGAGAAAAAGAAAGAGAGCTTTCATGGAGAGCTTCTGATGGTCAAACATAGGCATGTCATTCATCACTGCTACTTACGTTGCTTTATCTTGAACCTAAACAACTATATGTTTGATGAGAAATATGATCGACCAAGAAAGAGAAAACAGGATTGAGAATGTTTTAACAATGTCAACTGCTAAGTTTCAGAAGTTTCCCTAATTGAAAGCTGACTTGATGCCAGTAGTAAAATTCTGTAAAAATTTTGAAATGTTAATTGTTTGGCAGAAAGCAACACAATACTGTAAAACAATTATCCTTCAATTAAAAATAAATAAATTTAAAAAACAAAGTAAACAAAAAATTTAAAAATGTAAAATTTTAATATATTGAAATCTCTTTAACACTAACAAGAAAGGCGTGTTCAGTTCAGTTCAGTCAACAGCCGTGTCCAGCTCTTTGCGACCCCATGAACCACAGCACACCAGGCCTCCCAACACCCGGAGTCCACCCAAACCCATGTCCATTGACTCAGTGATGCCATCCAACCATCTCATCCTCTGTCGTCCCCTTCTCTTCCTGCCTTCAATTTGAAATGTGAGATTTCAAATGAGTCAGCTCTTCGCATCAGGTGGCCAAAGTATTGGAGTTTCAGCTTCACCGTAAGTCCTTCCAATGAATATTCAGGACTGATTTCCTTCAGGATGGACTGGTTGGATCTCCCTGAGGTCCAAGGGACTCTCAAGAGTCTTCTCCAACACCACAGTTCACAAGCATCAATTTTTTGGTGCTCAGCTTTCTTTATAGTCCAACTCTCACATCCATACATGACCACAGGAAAAACCATAGCCTTAACTAGACAGACCTTTGTTGACAATGTAGTGTCTCTGCTTTTCAATATGCTGTCTAGGTTGGTCATAACTTTCCTTCCAAGGAATAAGCACGTTTTAATTTCATGGATGCAATCACCATCTAGAGTGATTTTGGAGCCCATAAAAATAAAGTCAGCCACTATTTCCACTGTTTCCCCATCTATTTCCCATGAAGTGATGGGACCAGATGCCATGATCTTAGTTTTCTGAATGCTGAGCTTTAAGCCAACTTTTTCAGTCTCCTTTTTCACTTTCATCAAGAGGCTCTTTAGTTCTTCTTCACTTTCTGCCATAAGGGTGGTGCATGTACCCTATATTAAATCTAAAAAAAATCATTAGTTTTTACTTTAAAAAGGGAAAAAAACAAGAATTTGTTGTCGTTGTTTTTTAGTCTCCAAGTCATGTCCAACAATTTGTGACTCCATGAACAGTAGCCCACCAAGCTCCTCTATCCATGGAATTTTCCAGGCAAAAAAATTGGAGTGTGTTGCCATTTTCTACTCCAGGGTATCTTCCCTGCCCAGAGACCAAAACTTTGAACCTGCAATTCCTGTATTGGCAAGAAGATTCTTTACCTCTGAAGCACTGGGAAAGCCAAGAATTTATTATTAATATTTAGCAATAATTGAAACTTTTGTAAGCATCTATAATGTTATTATTTTGCATTTAGAATACAGTATGTTTTAAGGCCAAATCGGTAACTGATAGATCTTTGTTTCACTGGCTTTCAGCTCTGACAAGTGTGAGATTTGAAGTTTTATCATCCTTAATGACTGTAATTAACATATTAGGATTCCTTGAAAACAAGATCTGAAGCTCTTTTTTTTCCTTTTGTGGGAAAGTGTCAGGAAGCCTTTGAAAGATAACTTTTATCTTTGACTCTTCTCAGCAAATGAGTCCTGACTTTATTTCTGTTTCTTAGTCCTTCTCATTAACACATAACAAAATAAAATAGTTACTGGTGTTTTTAAGAGGTACAGGAGCCTTGATTGAGTTGTAGGGCCTTTTTTAATTTTAAAACAATACATTTTTAAAGTTTGTGTCTGGTATTGTTAATAACATTTAACTAACTTTAAGCATAATTATATTTGCTTTTAGATTTACATGAATGAAATGCTGCTGGCTTTATGAATATTCATGCATAAGGTATAGAATCAACAATGGTGTTCGGAGTTATAATGAAAGGCTTCTCTTGAATTTCTGTGGATACTAAATGTTGATTTTACTTTTGAGAAATTCTTTTCTTATGGGACAATTTTTTAATCCCATAAACTTCTCTATGCTGCCCTTGGAAAGGACACAAACAAATTCCTTTGAGAATACCTTGTAAGAGCAAAGTGAAACCTATCATCTTTCTGACCTCAATTCTTCAATGACTTTCTGTTGCAGCTGAAGGCTGGTCACCTTTCTATTGTATTTCACTCAGAGGACAGGACTCCTTGAAACCTTTTAGAATGATGGAATTTGGACATCTAACTGTGAGTAAAAGTTTTTGATGATCTTTATTATATCACAGCACAATCATTCAAATAACCTCCATATATATATATATATATATATATTTTTTTTTTGTAGTGTACTGAGTACTCTAGAAATGTGTTGTGCATTCTTACTAAAATGTGTATCCATGTACCTCTTAAACTAGATTGTAAAAGATGAAAATTTGGGTAGAAAAAATACTAAAAATTTGGAACACATATTCAATAATTAAGATAGAATTTAATTTCTCTCTAGTTTATCTTTATTTGTCAAAACTGGATCTGATATATCACAGAAAATATCTTAATTCATCTAAATTATTTCAAGATTTTCTATTTGTCTTTGGCTTTCTCCTGGCTTTTGATATGCCCAATAATTTTTTGATGAAAGCCTGGCATGACTTCTCAGTAACAGAAACTGAGGTAAAAGGCCTAAGGTATAAGTTTTTATGTTAATCTAACTAGAAGTTGAGCTTTTACAATATTTGCTGTAACTTTAGATGCAGATGCTTCAAATTCTCTAGTGTTTTATGGGAGACAGTAGTTGCTACGCCTTACAGATTGTTCAGCTATAATCTACTGGTTTTTCCAGTAGTCATGTATGGATGTGAGAGTTGGACTATAAAGAAAGCTGAGCATTGAATAACTGATGCTTTTGAACTGTAGTGTTGGAGAAGACTCTTGAGAGTCCCTTGGACAGCAAGGAGATCCAACCAGTCCATCCTAAAGGAAATCAGCTCTGAATATTCATTGGAACGACTGATGCAGAAGCTGAAACTCCAATAATTTGGCCACCTAATGTGAAGAACTGACTCATTTGAAAAGACCCTGATGCTGAGAAAGATTGAAGGCAGGAGGAGAAGGGGACAACAGAGGATGAGATAGTTGGATGGCATCACCGACTCAGTAGACATGAGTTTGAGTAAGCTCCCAGAGTTGGTGATGGACAGGAAAGCAGTCCATGGGATCACAAAGAGATGGACACAACTGAGCGAATGAACTGAACTGAACTGAACTGAATCTACTGGCATTAGACTAGAATCCTGCTAACTTGCTAATGTACAGGTTGGAGGAAGTAAGAGGATGCAATCTATAAGGTTATGATTAATTCTTAGTATTTTAGTTGTTGGAGTTAGCTAAATACTCCTCCCCCTAAGTAGAATGATATTTTTTGAAAGCCTATTTTTATTCTGAAGAATACTTTAAAGTGGGTACTTTCTCTTCCTCCTATCAGATCCAGGATAGGATTTTTCTTGACTTTTCGCCGTAAGTATCTGATGGGTTTCCCTAAGCAATGTCTATGAAAATATTAGATTCTCACTAAGATTAAGGCCTCCAGAGTTTTCTGATTCACATTAGTCTACTCTCAACCTCCAGCAATTAGTCAACACTATCACTTAAGGGTTTCTAACAGTATGAACTCCAGCAATTTCTGCTTTCAGTAAGTAAATCTCAACTGTGAATGCTTACATTCACTGGCTTCTCCAGATTTTAGGGTGATGATTAGTCCTACAATTTTAATTTCTCTCTTGGATCTAAGAAGAGACATTGATTTTGAGTTTGTTCAGATTTTTTCTTACTGTAAGGTTGGAAATGATAACTTCTAAACTCTTGTTGGAAATAAAACAGGAAGTCTCCTATTCTTTATTTAAATGATAATTTTTTTCATTAGAATAAACAAGTTTATTTGCATGTACTAACTTTATATTTGCATACTTTTACTTCTATATACAGATAAAATTTATTTAAATTAATTATTGCATGTTCTATGATTATGGGAATAAATTTCATCAATAATAAACAAACAAGTGTTAAGAACAAATAATCATTACTAATTATATTGGTAGCCATCTAGCCAAAACTATAGTTTTTCCAGTAGTCATCTATGGATGTGAGAGTTGGACTATAAAGAAAGCTGAGCACCAAAGAATTGATGCTTTTGGGGTGTGGTGTTGGAGAAGACTCTTGAGAGTCCCTTGGACAAGCAAGGAGATCCAACCAGTCCATCCTGAAGGAAATTAGTCCTGAATATTCAGTGGAAGGACCAATGCTGAACTGAAACTCCAATACTTTGACCATCTGATGCAAAGAATTGACTCATTTGAAAAGACCCTGATGCTGGGAAAGATTGAAGGCAGGTGGAGAAGGGGATGACAGAGGATGAGATAGTTGGATGGCATCACCGGCTCAATGGACATGAGTTTGAGTAAACTCCAGGAGTTGGTAATGGGCAGGGAGGCCTGGTGTGCCACAGTCCATGGGGTTGCAAAGAGTTGGACACGACTGAGAAACTGAACTGAACTGATACTGGTAGCACCTGCTTTAAACTAGATTAAAAGAGATACTTAAAGCCCACTGTTTGAAATTTGGCTGCCCATAAAGAGTATCTAGAAATATAAAATGTTTGAGTAGCATTGGGATAAGTCTGTGAATACGGAGCTCTTTAGAAGAAATTGACATGAAATGAAGTAGTTTCATATGAGCCTCAAAGGGCTTACCTTCAGTGGCAAAGTCAGCTAATAGAAAACCTATAAATATCTTAAATTGTCATTATATTCTAGATTTAGTAGTAGACAGTAGGTATCAAGAAGTATTATCTGCAATCTATAAAATAGAATCATAATATGGGTAACATTCCTTGGCATAAATCTAAGAAGGCAAAGAACTTCAGTTTCTCATTTTTAAATGTTAAGCTGGATAATTCATAAAAAAAGATTGATTTGTGCTAAATAGGAAAAGGAGTAGGTCAAGGCTGTCTATGGTCACCCTGCTTATTTAACTTATATGCAGAGTACATCATGAGAAACGCTGGGCTGGAAGAAGCACAAGCTGGAATCAAGATTGCCAGGAGAAATATCAATAACCTCAGATATGCAGATGACACCACCCTTAAGGCAGAAAGTGAAGAGGAACTAAAAGGCCTCTTGATGAAAGTGAAAGAGGAGAGTGAAAAAGTTGGCTTAAAGCTCAACATTCAGAAAACGAAGATCATGGCATCTGGTCCCATCACTTCATGGGAAATAGATGAGGAAACATTGGAAATAGTGTCAAACTTCATTTTTCTGGGCTCTAAAATCACTGCAGATGGTGATTGCAGCTATAAAATTAAAAGACACTTACTCCTTGGAAGGAAAATTATGACTGACCTAGATAGCATATTGAAAAGCAGAGACATTGCTTTGCCAACAAAGGTCCATCTAGTCAAGGCTATGGTTTTTCCAGTGGTCATGTATGGATGTGAGAGTTGGACTGTGAAGAAAGCTGAGTGCTGAAGAATTGGTGCTTTTGAACTGTGGTGTTGGAGAAGACTCTTGAGAGTCCCTTGGACTGCAAGGAGATCCAACCAGTCCATTCTGAAGGAGATCAGCCCTGGGATTTCTTTGGAAGGAATGATGCTAAAGCTGAAACTCCAGTACGTTGGCCACCTCATGTGAGGAGTTGACTCATTGGAAAAGACCCTGATGCTGGGAGGGATTGGGGGCAGGAGGAGAAGGGGACAACAGAGGATGAGATGGCTGGATAGCATCACTGACTCAATGGACATGAGTCTGTGTGAACTCCGGCATTTGGTGATGGACAAGGAGGCCTGGTGTGCTGCAATTCATGGGGTCGCAAAGAGTCAGACACGGCTGAGCAACTGAACTGAACTGAACTGAACTGAAAGACTTATCCTTGGTTCAATTGGAATTCCAGAGTCCTCTTTTGGAATCTACAGTTTGACAGACTATATATTAAGTAATTTTTGCTATAAGAACTTTTTAGTGCAGTTGTATTTTCCATATTATAATCTATCAAATTTCTTCCCTGGAAAGTATATTGCTATTAATTACAAATTAAAAAGGAAAACAGAGGGAGAAAAATCATGGTCAGTTTTCAATTTAATTAGAAACTGGAAGTCAAATAGTTTAAATGTCGTGACTACTTATTATACACTAGTTACTCTTTTAAGATTCTCAATGAAATTATTTTAACGACATGCTCTTTAGAAGTCCATTATATAATAAAATTATAAATCTTTTCATTGATTTTAGAAATTATGCAACCAGAATACATAGAATATATGCAACTCAAAATAAAAGAGCTCTTCCCTCTTTCAAACTCAACATGTAATGTCATGATGTTGGTAAAAGAGGTGATTTCTGCTCACAGAAATTAAGTTAAATTTAATTAGGTCCCATTTCTTTATTTTTGCTTTCATTTCCAATATTCTGGGAGGTGGGTCATAGAGGATCCTGCTGTGATTTATGTCAGAGAGTGTTTTGCCTATGTTCTCCTTTAGGAGTTTTATAGTTTCTGGTCTTACATTTAGATCTTCAATACATTTTGAGTTTATTTTTGTGTATAGTGTTAGAAAGTGTTCTAGTTTCATTCTTTTACAAGTGGTTGACCAGTTTTCCCAGCACCACTTGTTAAAGAGATTGTCTATAATCCATTGTATATTCTTGCCTCCTTTGTCAAAGATAAGCTGTCCATAGGTGTGTGGATTTATCTCTGGGCTTTCTATTTTGTTCCATTGATCTATATTTCTGTCTTTGTGCCAATACCATACTGTCTTGATGACTGTGGATTTGTAGTAGAGTCTGAAGTCAGGCAGGTTGATTCCTCCAGTTCCATTCTTCTTTCTCAAGATTGCTTTGGCTATTTGAGGTTTTTTGTATTTCCATACAAACTGTGAAATTATTTGTTTGAGCTCTGTGAAAAATATGGTTGGTAGCTTGATAGGGATTGCATTGAATCTATAGATTGCTTTGGGTAGTATACTAATTTTCACTATATTGATTCTTCCAATCCATGAACATGGAATATTTCTCACAACAAAGGAAACTATAAGCAAGGTGAAAAGACAGCCTTCAGAATGGGAGAAAATAATAGCAAATGAAGCAACTGACAAACAACTAATCTCAAAAATATACAAGCAACTCATGCAGCTCAATTCCAGAAAAATGAATGACACAATTAAAAAATGGGCCAAAGAACTAAATACACATTTCTCCAAAGAAGACACAGATGGCTAACAAATACATGAAAAGATGCTCAACATCACTCATTATCAGAGAAATGCAAATCAAAACCACAATGAGGTACCATTTCATGCCAGTCATAATGGCCACGATCCAGAAGTCTACAGAAATAAATGCTGGAGAGTGTGTGGAGAAAAGGGAACCCTCTTACACTGTTGGTGGGAATGCAAACTAGTACAGCCACTATGGGGAACAGTGTGGAGATTCCTTAAAAAACTGCAAATAGAACTGCCTTATGACCCAGCAATCCCACTGCTGGGCATACACACTGAGGAAACCAGAATTGAAAGAGACACGTGTACCCCAATGTTCATTGCAGCACTGTTTATAATAGCCAGGACATGGAAGCAACCTAGATGTCCATCAGCAGATGAATGGATAAGAAAGCTGTGGTACATATACACAATGGAGTATTATTCAGCCATTAAAAAGAATACATTTGAATCAGTTCTAATGAGATGAATGAAACTGGAGCCGATTATACAGAGTGAAGTAAGCCAGAAAGAAAAACACCAATACAGTATACTAATGCATATATATGTAATTTAGAAAGATGGTAACCCTGTATGTGAGACAGCAAAAGAGACACAGATGTATAGAACAGTCTTTTGGACACTGTGGGAGAGGGTGGGATGATTTGGGAGAATGACATTGAAACATGTATAATATTATATATGAAATGAATCTCCAGTCCAGGTTCGATGCATGATACTGGATGCTTGGGGCTGGTGCACTGGGACTACCCAGAGGGATGGTATGGGGAGGGAGGAGGGAGGAGGGTTCAGGATGGGGAACACATGTATACCTGTGGCAGATTCATGTTGATGTATGGCAAAACCAATACAATATTGTAGAGTAACCTCCAATTAAAATAAATAAATTTATATTAAAAAAGAAAAGAAATTACCTTAAAATTGATTAAGACAAACGTGAGAGCTGAAACTATAAAACTTTTCAAAGAAAACATAGGGAAAATCTCCTTGACATTGATCTTGGCAATAATTGTATGGATACAAGCATAAAAGCACAAGCAACCAAAGCAGAAATAAACCAAGTTTCTGCAAACAAAAGGAACAATATAATAATCAAAAGGCAACATATAGAATGAGAGAAAATATTTACAAACCACATATCTTATAAGGGAGTAATATTCAAAATATATAAATAATACAGAAAACTCAATAATTTTAATAGTAATAGACGTATATTTTCCTGAATGTATATTTTCCCAAAGATATTAAAATAGCCAACAGATACATGATAAGTTGCTCAATATAATTGATTATTAGAGAAAGCCACAGTGTTACATCACCTCATGCCTGTGAGAATGACTGTTATCAAAGAAACGAGGGATAACAAGTGCTGACAAGGATGGGGAGAAGAGGAACCCCTTGTACACTGTTAGTGGGAATGTAAATGGGTATGGCCACAAATAGAAAGTCCTCAAAAAATGAAAAATAGAACTACCATATCATCCATCAATTCCACTTTTGGGTATGTATCCCAAGGAAATAAAAGCCCTATCTTACAACAAAGTCTGCACCCACTATGTTCACTACAGCATTATGTACCATAGCCAACACATGAAAGCAACTTAAGTGTCCATCAGTAAATGAAAGGATAAAGACAATGTGGTGTGTGTGTGTGTGTGTGGGTGTGTGTGTGTATAAAATATGTAATATGTAGTAACATATAATATATATATAATGGAATATTAATCAACCATAGAAAGATCATCCTAAACGAAGATGCTGTGAAAGTGCTGCACTCAGTTTGCCAGTAAATTTGGAAAACTCAGCAGTAGCTACAGGACTGGAAAAAGATCAGTTTTCATTCCAATCCCTAAGAAAGTCAATGCCAAAGAATGCTCAAACTGCTGTACAATTGCACTCATCTCACACGCTAGCAAGGTAATGCTCAAAATTCTCCAAGCCAGGCTTCAACAATACATGAACTGTGAACTTTCAGATGTTCAAGGTGGTTTTAGAAAAGGCAGAGGAACCAGAGATCAAATCGCCAACATCCACCAGATCATCAAAAAAGCAAGAGAGTTCCAGAAAAACATTTATTTCTGCTTTATTAACTATGCCAAAGCCTTTGACTGTGTGGATCACAATAAACAGTGGAAAATTCTGAAAGAGATGGGAATACCAGACCACCTGACCTGCCTCTTGAGAAACCTGTATGCAGGTCAGGAAGCAACAGTTAGAACTGGACATGGAACAACAGACTGGTTCCAAATCAGGAATGGAGTACGTCAAGGCTGTATATTGTCACCCTGCTTATTTAACTTATATGCAGAGTACATCATGAGAAACGCTGGGCTAGAAGAAGCACAAGCTAGAATCAAGAGTGCCGGGAGAAATATCAATAACCTCAGATATGCAGATGACACCACCCTTGTGGCAGTAAGTGAAGAAGAACTAAAAAGCCTCTTGATGAAAGTGAAAGAGGAGAGTGAAAAAGTTGGCTTAAAGCTCAACATTCAGAAAACAAAGATTATGGCATCCAGTCCCATCACTTCATGGCAAATAGATGGAGAAACAATGGAAAAAGTGGCAGACTTTATTTTTTGGAGCTCCAAAATCACTGCAGATGGTGATTGCAGACATGAAATTAAAAGATGCTTACTCCTTGGAAGAAAAGTTATGACCAACCTTGATAGCATATTGAAAAGCAGAGACATTACTTTGCCGACTAAGGTCCATCTAGTCAAGGCTATGGTTTTTCCAGTAGTCATGTATGGATGTGAGTGTTGGACTATCAAGAAAGCTGAGCACTGAAGAATTGATGCTTTTGAACTATGGTGTTGGAGGAGACTCTTGAGGGTCCCTTGGACTGCAAGGAGATCCAACCAGTCCATCCTAAAGGACATCAGTCCTGAATATTCGTTGGAAGGACTGATGCTGAAGCTGAAACTCCAATACTTTGGTCACTTGATGCCAAGAACTGACTCATTTGAAAAGACCCTGATGGGAAAAGTTGAAGAAGAGAGGAGAAAGGGACGACAGAGGATGAGGTGGTTGGATGGCATCACCAACTCAATGGACATGAGTTTTGGTAGGCTCTGGGAGTTGCGGATGGAGAGGGAGGCCCACATGCTGCTGTCCACGGGGTCACAAAGAGTCGGACATGACTGAGTTACTGAACTGAACTGAACTGATAGAAAGAAATCCTGCTATTTATAGCATCGTATATGAAACTTTGGGTGTATTGTGCTAAGTGAAGTGTGTCAGGCAGAGAAAAACAAATACTATATGAGTTCAATTATATGTGGAACAAAAAAACAAATACAGGAACAGAACACAGAACAGATTGGCAATTGCAAGGGATAGGGGGTGTGAGTGAGGGAAATGGTAAAAAGTTCTCAAGGGGTATACATTTCCAGTGACAGATAAGTAAGTTAGTGACAGATGAGTAAGTTCTGGGGTTGTGACATATGGCATAACAATCCTGTGCTGTACATTTGAAAGTTGCTAAGAAAATAGATCTTAAAATTTCTCATCATACGGACACACACATAACTGTGTGAAACTTTGGACATGTCAAGTAACTTTATTTTTGTAATCATTTTGCAATACATACCTATGTAAAATCATACGTTAATTTTACACAATATGTCAGTTACATCTCAACGAATTTGAAATTTGTTTTTTTAAACAGGTGGTTTAGTTAGTGGGATTTATATCACAGAATGGAAGAGGAAATGGGTAAGATATTAAAGAAGCATCCTAGGTGAAAATTAGAGAGCAGGTTGAGCACATATGCTTTTTGACCTTTAGTGTGACATACAAACAAGAGACACTTTATCACTTAACAATTAAGAAGCTTACAGGTGTCGTTTTCTGCAGCAGTCTTCCTAAGAGAAGCATTTTAAGTCCTATTTGCAGATAGCAATCAACTTGAATTGGTAGACTTAGATAACACAGAATTAGTGAGACCAAATTTTAAGTTCAGAATTATTTGAGAATAGTCGCAGACAATTAGAGTTGAGCAATCATGTTGGACAAGACTACTGATCAAACTAGAGTAGAATATAATATTAGTGAATAAAGAGAGGTAATTTAGTTGAGGGAATTTATGGAATAAGGAATCAAATGAATGTCTAGGTGTTTAATATATAAAGAGCTAGAAAGATGATTCTATCAATCAGAAAAAATGAATGGCTTACCAAAGAAATATTTAACACTTAATTCTAAATATTTGCCTAGAACCCTTTCGCACATATAATACATCTAACATGATTTCCAAAACCGAATAGACTTTTAATTCTTCTATATAACTGGAACAGAAAACAGAGCTCAAAGACATTCACAAATTTGCAGTAGGATAATTTGTGACCATATCAATATTGCAGTACAATGGACAAAGGATATGTTTTTGATCAATGAGGCTTTCTCAACTGGCTATCTATTTAAAGGTATGAATTTTGATCTCTCCTTTCATAGAGAAAAAACAAATTCAGATGGATTGTACATTTACATATGAAAAGTAAAATAATAAAGTTTCCAGAAGGTAGCAGTTAAGAATATCTAAAATTATTGACTAAGAAGATGTTTTTACAGTGATGCAAAGTTAGTAATTGAAGGAAAAATAACAAATTTTACTGCATTAATGGTAAGACCATCTTTTCATCAAAAATTACCTGTACAAAAGTGGCCTTTTCACTTTTGTGAAAAGTGTTGTGGGAGAAGACATTTCTAACATTTCTAACACATAAATCCAATGAAGATTTCATAATATTTAAAGAATTCTAAATATATATGTGGAAAGTGAAAGTGAAGTCACTCAGTCGTGTCCGACTCTTTGTGACCCCATGGACTGTAGCCTACAAGTCTCCTCTGTCCATGGGTTTTCCAGGCAATAGTCCTGGAGTGCATTGCCATTTCCTTCTCCAGGGGAATCTTCCCAAACTCAGGGATCGAACCTGGGTCTCCCGCATTGTAGACAGATGCTTTACCGTCTGAGCCACCAGGGAAGTCATATATGTGGAAACCTCTTCTAAATATATAAGGAAAATATCACCATACATAAGAAAAAAAAGAGGGAAAGACTCAAGCAAGTCCTTCACAACACAATATATCTAAATGACCACTAAACATTAGAAAGCATGCTCAACTTCATTAGTGACCCGGGAAAATAAAAACCTAATATTAAAACCTAAAACTGACACCCACCTCATTCTCAGTAGAATACATAAGAAAGACTAAGATGTCCTGTAACAGTGGATATTGGGAGCAAACCAAACTCATATATTCTTTTTAGGGAGTAAATTGGTATAAGCACTTTGGCAAAGAGTTTTGCTGATCTTCTAAAGCTAAATATACTAAACCCTTGAGCCAGCTGTTCTTCTCCATAGTAAGCACCAAGTAGAAATCTATCCCAAAGTTCTCCAAATATAGATACGACTTTAAAGAACTATTAACAATAGCCAACTATTGGAAACAACATAAATATCCCTCTATATTGGAATGCATAACTACGCTACAACATATTCATTCAATGAATGAATAAACCATACAACAATGAGTGAAGAAACTGCAATTACATGCAATAACATGAGTGAGCTTCACAAATAAAATTTCAAGCAAACTAAAACAGTCACAGGAGTCTATGCTGTATAGTTTTATGTATCTAAAGTAACAGTGAGAGAAAGAGAGAACAAAACATACATAGAATTGCCACCCTACATAAACAGTTAAGTTAGTGGTTATCTTTGGATGGAGACAGAAAGCTTCTGGTTGTGGTCTGTGTTCTATATTTTTACCTGGTTTCTGTTTACATGGATATTTTTACAAAAACAAATTCATTAAGCTTTATTGTTTTGATTTGTGCACTTATTCTATATGTGCATTTCACTTGGATAAATTAAAAAATATATCCTTATTGGGCGTGTCCACAAACATAAATCCCCAGGTTTGCTGATAGAAACTCTTGTTTTACAAGTTCTGTAATCCATGATTTCTTTTTTCTTTTTCTTTAAAATTTAAATTTCTTAAAGACAAATTTTGCTTGCTATTTTAGTTAAAATAAATGAGTTTGAGGTCATATCTGTCCAAGATTAATCATGTGAAAAGGAGGCACTTCAGAGAACAGATAATTTAAGATATATTTGAAGGGTAATGAGTAGACTGGTATGATTAACTCATGCATTCCAGAAAGAAATGATGCAAGTGATGAAGTAATAAAAATGGAAACATAATTTAATTCAAGTGATGAAAATGGAAAGGTAATTTAGATTCCAGTAATTGAGATCTTTGAATGCTATGCTAAAGTATTTGGCTGTATTTTGTATATAATGAGGCACACAGAAGGTTTTTGAAAAGAAAAATGACAGAATGTTACCTGTTTTTGTGAAGATAATTCAGATGACAGTGTGAAAAACAGATTAAAAAGATTAGAATCCAGTGGCCTGAAGATTAATTGGATAGATACTGCAACAGCTAAAGCAGATGATGAATACCTGAACCAAGATATTAACAGAGGCAACTTTAGAAGAGAAAGGCAGAGAATTTTTAAAATCTACTAATAAGAAAAGTAGCAGAATTTAGCAGTTGATTGAATATGGGAAACAGGAACAAAATGCTTGAACTAAAGGTAACTTTAGTATTTCTAGTCTGTGAAAAAAAATTTCTTTAGCAGAAATAATAAATAGAAAAGGAACACCATTAAAAAGGAACTAATGAATTCATCCTAGAATACTGGAGTCTAGTGTAATCGAGTTTGGTATAATGCCAGTATGAACTGGCAATGAAAAGTTGGGTTTAGAAGGCAGGTTTGGATGCAAACATGTATTTAGTAGTTTTGGCAAAAAGGTCATCTTTGAAGCTATAGAAATAATTTCCCAGAAACTACCTGTCAGATTGACTCTTTATTGTCTCTTATTGTTTTGATATAACTTTGCTTCAGCCAAATTTATGTGTGTGTTTCTGAATTCTATGTATGAAAGCAATATTCCATATTTATTTGTATATTCTTTCACATTTCTCTACATGGTACTGGGCCTAGAGTGGTCACTGACTGCTAATTTTTTGGTGATTTGATGTTCTGAATATCCGATAGCCTCATACTGCTATATTCATTATGAATTTTATAACTTTCAAATACTTATAGTATAGAATATATCACTCAGCATCTCAAATGTATCTGTAACAGAGCAACCTACATTATGTAATTTATCTTTATAATAGCAAATGTTTCAAAAACAGTTTTAAACAAATTAATTATATCTTATGTGTGTTGTGTTAGTTGCTCAGTCGTGTCCGACTCTTTGCGACCCCGTGGACTGTAGCTTACCAAGCTCCTCCGTCTGTGGGATTCTCCAGGCAAGAATACTGGAGTGGGTTGCCATTTCCTTCTCCAGGGGATCTTCCTGACCCAGGGATTGAACCCGGGAACCTGGGTCTCCCATATTGCAGGCAGAGGCTTTAACCTCTGAGCCACCAGGGAAGCCCCAATTATTATAGTCAATTCAAATTTGATTACCAGTTATTTTTTGCTATTAGAGATACCAGTTAATTTTTCCCTTCATTATTCCCTACATAGATTATTACATTAGCCTCCAATTCCGGATCCCTTTCTTCAGTCTGATTCTACAATTGCTATTTGTAGCCAATAATCTCTCTGTCTAAATTTGTACCCTGCTTTAGGGTAGCTGTTAAGAATTTTCTCCAGTCATTTTTGTAATCATTCCACATCAGTGAGCTTTCTGTAGAATGCTACCATTAGGATTTACTGAATCAGTAGTAAAATAAAAAAATAAAAAAACAAACAAACATAACTTCAGTTGAAGGAAAGTGGCTGTATTAGTCTAACTTCTCTAGAGAAATAGAACTAATCAAAGATAGATACATAGATACATACAAATATAGATGCATAGATGTATAGATAAATTTTATATCTATACACATATATGTGTGTGTATAGATATATGAAGACATCTATTATGAGAAACTGGCTCGCACAATTATGGAGGCTGACAAGTCCCATGATTGTCATCTGAAGCTGGATACACAGGAAAGTCAATGGTATAATTCAAACTGAGTCCAAAATCTTGATAAATGGGAGTCAACAGGACAGCAGATCAATGTCCCAGTTCAAGCAAAGAGGTAAAAGACAAAAGGGCCATATTCTCCCTTTCTCTACCTTTCTGTTCTGTTGAGGAGGCCTACCACAGATTGCATGGTGCTGGCTATATTGTAGAAGGTAAACAGCTTTACTGAGTCCAGTCATGCAAATGCTAATTTAATCCAGAAACATCTTTCCAGACATACTCAGAAATCATGTTTAGTTAAATATCTGCACACCCTGGGATCCAGTCAAGTTGACAGTAAAATTAACCGCCACAATGGCTGTGTTTCAGGAGCTCATTATTAGGATGTTGTTTTATTATATGGAAATCATCTTTTCTCATGATGGTCAGATAATGTACTAATCCTTTCCCCAAAATAGAGACCTAGTCTTTAAAATTAAATATTTAATGTGACCTTCATTTTACCATTTTAGTGGAATTCTTTTCAAAATAGATTTTCCATGTTCTCGCCTTTTAAATACCATGTACTGAATATAATTTTAACTTCCGCTGAATGACTCAGGAACTTCATTATCAATATCTGTTGACTCTAACTTCAAAATTGTCTGTATCTACCTTTTCATATCACCCTTACCAATGCCACTCTGGCCCACATAAATGCTGTACCTGCAATTTCTTCTGCTCTGAATGATAATTTAATACATTTCCTAACTTGTGCCCCTCACAACTATACACACAAGCACACAAACAAACGGAAAGACTTCTAATTTGTTGCTTCTAAAGTGCCACAAACTCAAATAGCAGCTAAAAAAAAAATCACATCAAAATAATGTCTAAAATTAGCATGCATAGGTTCTAAATGGCATCCTGAAAAGCTTTCTTTAAGGACGTTATATAATTTTTCTGCACATGATTGAATGTCATAAGGTTTTCCTTTCATGCTTTTAGCTGTTCTAAATATTTGATATTATAGGAAAAATCTCAACATAAGTGAGGTATTATTTTCTATGGCATAGAAGTCACACTGATTCAAACAGTCAGTTTAAAAGGGTAGGAAGAAAAAGAGATCCATGTGTCAGTGATTTAATTTTCTAGTTATATTGCTTCCATTTTCATTTTTTTAAGCAATAAACTTGTTGAGCCACTAAAGAAAAAATCCCAAGTGCAATCTGAAGCATTTAGCAGGTTCTCAACAATTAAAACAGTGGAACTGAGAAAATGACAGAGGAAACATTGTGGAAGACATACATATAACACTGATGTATCAGAGTCGATCTTATTGAGAAGGTGAAAACTGAATTTTAAGACTATGGAAATGACTTTTCATGATGAACATATTTACCTTAGTCCCACATAACAGTATTAAATATCAAAATTAGGTAAGTCATTTCCTCACTGGAACTCTAATGAAGTGTTAACGATGCAAATGAGTTCCACCATTCGTTACATGGTTTACTGTAAGCAACATTTTATTATTCTAACTTATAATAATAACGGTGATCCATTATATTTACATAGCTCCAACATCCAAAAGAAAATCTCTAAATATGTGATACAAGCATTTAGAAACTCCCTCAAAGCTATAGAAATAAAGACATGTAATAACTGAACATACTATTGATCAAATAGATTAATAGTACTGCTTGGGTGATTGACTTAATTAGTCTAATTTACTGCAACTCATTTAGATTGCTTTATAAAATGGAAACCAAGATGATAGCTAGTGAATTGAACCAAACAAACATTTCATTATATTGGATTCTGAGATAGAGCAATAGTTTTAGAGTATGAGACTAACTAGTTGGACATTTTCATGTATAACACTTAGCACTAAATAATGCAGGGACAATTATACCCCATGAAAAAGTTATGTCTCTGCAATAGCCATATGATATCAATCCATTGAGCAATTATAGAGTGACCTCATTTATGTATCACTCACTCTTGAGACCCAGTGGGATTTCCTGGTGGCTCAGACAGTAAAGCATGTGCCCACAATGTGGGAGACCCGAGTTCAATCCTTGGTTGGGAAGATCCCCTGGAGAAGGAAATGGCAACCCACTCCAGTACTCTTGCCTAGAAAAGTCCATGGATGGAGGAGTCTGGTGGGCTACAGTCCATGGGGTTGCAAAGAGTCAGACACGACTGAGCAACTTCACTTTCACTTTCACTCTTGAGAGGGACTTCCCAGGTGGCTCAGCAGATAAAGAATCCACCTGCAATGCAGGAGACACAAGTTTAATTCTTGGGTCAGGAAGATCCCCTGCAGGAGGGCATGGTAACCCACTCTAGTTTTCTAGCCTGGAGAATCTCATGGACAGAGGAGGAGCCTGGTGAGCTATAGCCCATAGGGTTGCTAAGAGTCAAATACTACTGAAGCAACTTAGCATGCATGCAAGCACTTGAGAGTAATTTATGGTAAGATGAAATGAAATTTATCTGAGTTCATCTGAAGAGATTGAATAACTGAAAGTCTGAGAAAATAACATTTTTTCAGAGTATATCTATATTGGGGCATAATTCATCACTGAAGATAGGCTCTCCTCCTTAGAGCTTTAGTCATAAGCCATATCTAAGATATCAAAATTAAATGGTATTCTTTGCTGGTATTTTCATATTAAAGCTTGACTATTAAGAAACAAATAAAACAAAGGTTTTCTTATATATATATATGAGATATATATATATATATGTATATATATATAGAGAGATGATGATGTAATTCCCAAAATAGTGATGACAATTCCAATTTTTTCTGTCTACCTATAAATCAGTATGATATTAAAATAATGGTAACCCTATGGAATCCTTATCAATATAATACTGAATTAAGAAAGTGTGCCGAGTTCCCTATATCTTCTAGATAGATCTTTAAGAACATGACTTTGCAGGATGAAGAAAATGATGTCAGATTCTTGTAAGGTTCAGTTCAGTTCAGTTCAGTCGCTCAGTCGTGTCCAACTCTTTGCGACCCCATGAATTGCAGCACGCCAGGCCTCCCTGTCCATCACCAACTCCCGGAGTTCACTCAGACTCACGTCCATTGAGTCGGTGATGCCATCCAGCCATCTCATCCTCTGTCGCCCCCTTCTCCTCCTGCCCCCATCCCTCCCAGCATCAGAGTCTTTTCCAATGAGTCAACTCTTCACATGAGGTGGCCAAAGTACCGAAGCTTCAGCTTTAGCATCATTCCTTCCAAAGAAATCCCAGGGCTGATCTCCTTCAGAATGGACTGGTTGGATCTCCTTGCAGTCCAAGGGACTCTCAAGAGTCTTCTCCAACACCGCAATTCAAATGCATCAATTCTTCAGTGCTCAGCTTTCTTCACAGTCCAACTCTCACATCCATACGTGACCACAGGAAAAACCATAGCCTTGACTAGACGGATCTTAGTCGGCGAAGTAATGTCTCTGCTTTTGAATATGCTATCTAGGTTGGTCATAACTTTTCTTCCAAGGAGTAAGCGTCTTTTAATTTCATGGCTGCAGTCACCATCCACAGTGATTTTGGAGCCCCCAAAAATAAAGTCTGACACTGTTTCCACTGTTTCCCCATCTATTTCCCATGAAGTGATGAGACTGGATGCCATGATCTTCGTTTTCTGAATGTTGAACTTGTAAGGTTAGGTGACATTAAACACCTCATATAAATATTTATGTTTGGTCTGGCTAGATGGGGACTTCTTCTATTGTGAATATCCTTAAAAAATCAAAACTCAAATCATAATTGATTTCTATCTTCCTTCTTATCATAATCAGCATTTATTTCATGTATACATCAGATCCTGTTTTACATATTAGTATGTATTAACTCCATGAATCTTTTAAATTTAATAACATTATAAAATAAATACAATTGTTATCTTCATTCATGATAAACATCAGAAATTAAGTACCATGTTCAATGTTGCACATTTGATAAATGGTGGAGTGGAATTTTCACTACAAGCAGCTGTTTAATTGCTTGGTCTTTATCAAGACCAAGATTTAGTATATCTCATAAATGAGAAAGAATAAACTTAGAAACTTCCAAATTTATAAAATATTTTAACAAAAATATTAACATGGCCAATATTCAATTTAGTGGCTATTTTTTAAAATACACATTATAAATATAACAAAGTAAGTTGTTTCTAAAATAATGCCACTGTTTTACATTCTATTTTTGTGTACTTCCTCTTTTTAAAGTAATTATCTGAATTTCACTTCAGTGATATTTTTCCATGTTGTCTTTCTTTTTCATTCTTCATTTAACTTAAGCAACAGCATCATTTGTTGCTGTCTTTTCTAGTTTTGTACCCAAAAATCTTTTACTAGGTCACACACACACACACACACACACACACACACACACACAAATTGGGGCCTTTTATTTCATTATTTCACTCTGTGTTTATTTAAGTCTGGCAACACATTAAAAAAAAAAAAAAGACTATTTTTAGAGTAGTCTTAGTCTCAAAGGAAAATTGAAAGGAAGGTACAAAGATTCCTCATTAATTCCCTACCCACCCTCATCCCCCAACCCCCAAACACACACACACACACAGGGCTCATCCATTATTTAACATCCCACACCAGAAGGTACATTTACTATCATTCTGGTACATTTACTGTCAATGGATGGGTTGAAACTCCAATACTTTGGCCACCTGATGCTAAGAGCTGACTCATTTGAAAAAACCCTGATGCTGGGAAAGATTGAGGGCAGGAGGAGAAGCGGACAACAGAGGATGAGATGGTTGGATGGCATCACTGACTCAATGCACATGGGTTTGGGTGAACTCTGGGAGTTGGTGATGGACAGGGAGGCCTGGCATGCTGCAGTTCATGGGGTTGCAAAGAGTCGGACACAACTGAGCAACTGAACTGAACTGAATTGAACTGATGATGCACACCTGAAACATCATAATCATCCAAAGTCCATACTCTACTTCGGATTATTATATGTTTTATGGGTTTGGATAAATGCATAATGACATGCAGCCATCATTTGCGGTAATGGTGGTCAGTCCCTTCAGTCATGTTTGACTGTTTGTGACCCCATGGATCATAGCCTGTCAGATTTTTCTGTCCATTGGATTTTCCCAGCAGGAATACTGGAGTGGGTTGCCATGCCCTCCTCCAGGGGATCTTTCCAACCCAGGGATCGAACCCACATCTCCTGCATTGCAGGTGGATTCTTTACAGCTGAGCCACTGAGGAAACCCTTCCATCATTGTAGTATCATACGAAATATTTTCACTGCCCCAACACCCTTTGTGCTCCATCTTTTCATCCCATCCCCTCCAATGTCAAATAAACTCTGATCCTTTTACTGTCTCCATAATTTTACCTTTTCTGGAACATCATATAGTTGGAATTATACAGTATTAAACTTTTCAAATTACCTTCATTCACTTGGTAATATGCAGTTAAGGTTTCTCCTTGTTCTCTCATGGCTTGGTAGCTCATTTCTCATTAACAAGGGATAATTCCTTTGTTTGGATATATTGTAGTTTATTTACTGAAGGACCACTTGATTGGTAACAGGTTTTGGCAATGATAAACAAAGTTACTTTAAACAACAGTGTACAGGTATTTGTAGAGACATAAGTTTCAGACTTGTTTGAGAAAATACCAAGAAGCATTATTGCTGGATCCTATTGTAAGAGAATAGGATCCAGCAATATATATATTGCTGGAGATATATATATATATGATCATATTTATATGGTTTGGTTTTATAGGAAACCATCAAACTCTCTTCCAAAGTGACTGTATAATTTTGCATGTTTTGATATACAGAAAAGTATAAAATTGAGTATTTGACATTAGAAAGTATATTTATAAATGATCTTGATGTGATAAATCATTTTAACACTTCTCTTGTTTAATTTTATTTCTTTTTACTTGCATTCAATAAAAATAATAATGCCCATGTCTTTTCATTTGTTACCACACAGGGCATAAAGTATTACAGTGTTGAGAAATTGTTTGATTTTGACTTAAAAGGAAGGTTCTTTTTAAAAGAAATGATTCTTGAGTCATCATAAATGATGCTGCACCATTATTTAGTCAATCAAAAAATGTGTAGCTAAATCAGTTCATGGTCCAAATAAATATTGAAACAAAATTTGTAACAAATGTTTTAAATAATTTATTACATGCATACATATGGGCTTGAACAAAAAGAAATTTAAATTTTGACTGTTATTTTAGTAGAAGGCAACAGTCATATATTTTTTTAAAATACCTGTTAACCATGAATTAATTGTTACAGAGATAGTATTTTATGGTCTTTCATTGAATCAACAAATACCTATTGTATAAAATTTATTCCATGTCTGTGCTTGATATTGGGCTGGCATTTTGGGGGGGGGGGGGCAACAAACATTGAGAACAACAGGATATTAACTCCTTTCACCTCTGAACCAATTCAAATTGATGATAACCTATTATAACTTTTCTCTTGGGAGTGAAGAGAAGGAGGCCAAAAACAAAAACAAAGAAACAAAAAACTCCATTGATGCTCTAATGATAGCACACAAAATAAGACTTTTCTTTCAAATCTGACAGAAAAAAGTGTTTTTGCATTAGATAGATATAAATCCCACAAATCAGAAGATATAGAGGATATGGGAAATCTGTTTGTACAATAACTCAATGTATTACTTTAGATTTATTTGTCTAGCATGTGATTTTTGTGGTATTACTATCTACAGATCTGAACTATAATTTCTAGTTATCTTCATACCCCCAATTCTTACTTTTGTAGTATTTTTTCTACTAATATAATTAAGCATTAATACAACATGTTTTTAAAGAAAACACTTTTTCTTACACTTAAAAGATGTTGGGTCCAAAGTGATCAACATCAGTTAAATGATTGTTGATGTTGTTGTTGTTCAGTTGCTAAGTCGTGTCTGACTCTTTGCGACTCCATGGACAACAGCACGCCAGGCACTTCTGTCACCCAGAGTTTCCTCAAACTCATGTCCATTGAGTCAGTGATGCCATCTGGCCATTTCATCCTCTGCTGCCCCTTCTCCTTTTACCATCAGTCTTTCCCAGCATCAGGGTTTTTTCCAGTGAATCAGCTCTTTGCATCAGGTGGCTAAAGTATTGGAGCTTCAGCTTCAGTTATCAGTCTTAATGAAAAATTCCAGGTTGATTTCCTTTAGGATTGACTGGTTTGATCTTGCAGTCCAAGGGACTCTCAAGAGTCTTCTCCAGCACCACAACTTGACAGCATAAATTCTTCTGCACTCAGCCTTCTTTATGGTCCTACCGTCTCATACCTACATGACTACTGGAAAAATTATAGCTTTGACTATACAGACCTTTTTCAGCAAAATGATGTCTCTGATGTTTAATATGCTGCCTAGGTTTCTCATAGTTTTTCTTCCAAGAAGCAAGTGTCTTTTAATTTCGTGGCTGCAGTCACTGTTCACAGTGATTTTGGAGTCCAAGGAAATAAAATCTGTCACTGTTTCCACTTTTTCTCCTTCTATTTGCCATGAGGTGATAGGACTGGATACTATATCAGTTTTTTGAAAGCAGAGTTTCAAGCCAACTTTTTCACTCTCCTCTTTCATCCTTATCAAGAGGCTCTTTAGTTTCTCTTTGCTTTCTGCCATTAGGATAGCATTTGCATATCTGAGGTTGTTAACATTTCTCCTGGCAATCTTGATTCCAGCTTGTGATTTATCCAGCCCAGCATTTCATATGATGTACTGTGCATATAAGTTAAATAAGCATAGTGACAATATATAGTTTTGACATACTCCTTTCCCAATTTTGAACCAATCTGTTGTTCCATGTCCAGTTCTAACTATTGCTTCTTGACCTGCATATAGGTTTCTCGGGAGACAGGTGAGATAGTCTGGTATTCCCATCTCTTTAAGAATTTTCCATAGTTTGTTGTGATCCACACACTTAAAGGTTTCAGCATAGTCAATGAGGCAGAAGCAGATGTTTTTCTGGAATTTCCTTCCTTCTTCATGATCCAGCGTATGCTGGGAATTTGATATGTGAATCCTCAGCCTTTTATAAACCCAACTTGTACATCTGAAAGTTCTCAACATACTGTTGAAGCCTAGCTTGAAGGATTTTGAGCATAACCTTGCTTTCATGTGAAATGAGTGCAACTCTACAGTAGTTTGAACATTCTTTAGCATAGCCTTTCTTTGGTATTGGATTGAAAACTGACCTTTTTCAGTTAAATGTGTCATATATTTAAGGATATAGCCTGGGGAAGCCAAGTGTGGATTTTATAAGTTGGTAAACTTAACTTTAAACCAGTTGTCCATTAATGGCAACTTTATAAATAAGACCAGTGCATCAGATAATAGTTATCAGACTGATGTATAGAAGTGCTAGTGTATGTAGCTCTAGAAGTGCCATGTATACATTATACTCCCCAACTTTGTACTTAATACACCCATACAAACACAAAATTCAGCACTCTGCAATTCATTCGAGTTTGGACAACAGTTAAATGATTAAACAGAAAGAATTTTGACTAAAATGACTCGTCTTTGAGACAAGAGAGCCCCAACTTTTGTGCTTGATAGACTTTTCTCGATACAGACATGTACTGAAGAATCAAAAGGCATAAGCACTTGCACATGGTTTGATATTGATATAATAATGAAGTAATATCCTGTTACATTTTTATGATTATAATGAAGTAATTTAATAGAGAGGTAAAGGACATTTGGAGAAACTAATCTGATGTGATTATTACTATGGCTCTTTATAGAGTTCTATTTCTCTATCATCTAGATGTAAAGTATCTATTTACTGATACAGATTAATGAGGACTCTGGTAAAGTGCCTATTTGTGACTTTAAAATTCTAATGGAAATTTACTATGTAAGTAATAGCACATAGTTCTTTTCAAATAGTATGCCAGTTTTGGCTTATATGACAACCACAAATCTGCCCATGAGCTTTGTTATTTGGTGATAAAAATTCTACACCAAATGTACAATATGGAAATGTTTTTACTGTAATATTTCTGAAAAGAAGCAGTAGTATTTAGGTTTAATTATTGAACTCATTAAGCTAAGGACATAATGGCATTGCAAGATCATAATGCTCAGGAATTCTTGTTAGAATAACATATACCAGGGACTAATATGCCATTTGCAGCAAAGTTAACATTGTAGAAAGGAAGGTGGTATCACAGAACTGTGTGTGTGTGTGTTTATGAGACAGAGATTGAGAGAGAGAGAGATTAAAAAAACAAGAAAACTTATAATCTAAAGTTTGTGTTTAAAATATAGTATTTTTGAGTCATTTGAAGATTAAAAGAAAATATAGACACATACACACAGGTACATATATGTGTGTATATAAATATGTTGCAAGATTCTTTATGATACATAATAATCTTCCTTTAATTCAGTGATTAAATAGAAATTATTCAATGATTAAAATTTAAGTGCATAAAGCTTATCTTCTCTGTGAGAAGAGAGTAATTACAATTGTATCTGACAATATCAAAAATACAAATACATGCTTTAAAGTCATTAACTTACTTATAATTATATAATTACTGCCTACTCTGTGCTAGATACTCTTTAAGTTCTGAGGATACTGTTTTTAGTGAAAAATGTGATCTATGCCCTCATAGAAGTTTGTAGAAGGGAAAATTATTTATAATAGTTACAAAAAGTGACTATTTTATAGTTTAAAACTGAGGGTGCTTTGAAAGAAAAATGATGGGACAAAATGAGAAAATATAATAATTAGACATAATATTAGAATGGAAATAGAGCAGTGGTCAGAGAAGGTCTCTTGGAAGAAGTAATACTTCAGTTAGAATTTTTTTCTCCAGGTAAAAAGAACAGCATTTTTAATGTCTGGAAGGGACTTTCCTGGGAGCTCAGTTGATAAAGAATCCTCCTGCAGTGAAGAAGACCCCAGTTCCATTCCTGGGTGGGGAAGATCTGCTGGAGAAGGGATAAGCTACCCACTCCAGTATTCTTGGGCTTCCCCTGTGGCTCAGCTGGTAAAGAATCCACCTGTAATGCAGGAGACCTGAGTTCAATCTCTTGGTTGGGAAGATCTCCTGGAGAAAGGAATAGCTACCCACTGCAGTATTCTGGCCTGGAGGATTCCATGGACTGTATAGTCCATAGGGTCACAAAGAGTTGAGCAGGACTCACCAACTTTCACTTCACTTCAAATCTTGAGAGGACTTAATTTAGGGAATGGGGTGGGGGTGGGGGGTGGGGTAATGAAATCAAATTGAATACTCCAGAGTCCTCACAAGAATGATGGGTTTACACAGGTAAACAGGGTCCAGATTTTTTGGCTCTTTGTGTAGGAAATCATGAGAAAGATTTTATGTTTTAGTCAACATGCAATGAGGAACTCAAAGGGTTCTGAGTGGGGAGTGATATGTTTTCATTAGCATATGAAATAGATCACTTCAACTGCTGGGTGAAGAAAAGATGGCTGATTTTAAAACTTCCCAGTGACTCAACAAGTTCAAAAGTGAAACAAGCAAATATTTTTCCATGACTACTGCAAATGATTAATGCATTTGTCATGGCTGCTTTTCTTCCATCCAAAAACCCCTTTGAAGTGAAATCTTAAGATCTTAAAATTATAACACAATATTCAGGAGGATGGATAAAGTACAATCATTAGACAAGAGGTAAGAACAAAATTCTGAATGCTGGGAGCAAATAAAAACGTGAAAGTGACAAAATGGGGCTGCAATAACTGGAATTTATAGTATAATGTAAATAGGAGAAACAGCAAAGACTTGTCATAGAATGACCCAAGGAAAGTAGAAATTTGAAACTCCTACATAAATTTAAAGCCTGATACATGGTTCCAAACAAGAGGACCCATTAAATGACTGTATATGAACCATAAAATTCTATCACCTCTTTTCTTCCACCATCTTATAAAATTCTGGAAGCTAGGTACTCAAGCAAAGAATTTAATAATTTTTCTCTGAAGCAATTAAATGTTAAGTATAAATTTTTGTTTTTGTTTTATTCATCTTGTAACCAATCTCATCATTGACAAAATCCCACAAATACGTAAAGTTTGAAACCAACTTTATATTATCTCATTTTTAAATATGAAAGGATATTCAAGGATCAATAGAGCAATCAAAAATTGAGATTTGAAAAATGGACTCTAAATCAGGTTTTTCTCAAGCATGGCACTATTGACATTTTGGACTTGATGCATTGTGTGAGACAACAGCACTTTGTCTTAATCATGATAACCGAAAGTGACTTCAAGCATTACTAGTGTTCTCTGGGGACTGAATCATCTCCAGTTGAGAACTATTGCTCTATAGGAAATAGATTGAGGAAAAGAAGAAAATTTTAGAATAATTATATTTCAGTTAAATATTACATTCATAATACAAGAAAGATGTAAAATACCAAGTAGGAAATAATAACTGCTGAAAAGTTTAAAAGTATTATTTATAAAATTAAATTTAAAATATCTGATGGCTTATAAAAGTTAAGATTTATCACAGAAATAGAAGAAAAGGATAAAATAAGGGAAAATCAATAAATGAGATCTGATGTACAACTAAATATGAGCTCTGTACAAGAGAGCAAAGAAAATAAAAACTAATAGACAAGTGTCTTGGCTGCATAAGTTTGGCAAGTATTCAAAGAAGTGAATGACAAAAGATACAGAGTTGGTTCTAAACTCTTTCCCAAAGGGTTTGCATAGAAATTTATGAAAGTTACATTTGAGTGATGATGACTTTTCCTGTAGTCATATATGGATGTGAGAGCTGGACCATAAAGAATTGATGCTCAATTGTACTTTATAAATTGATGCTCAAAGGGAAGTGGAAAAGTCAAATATGTAGATAGAAATAAATTTGAATATATTAGGATTGATAATGAATAAAAACAGTAGTTTCCCAGTTAAGATGTAAAAGTTGGCTACTGTGTCTTATTTCCCAAAGCCATAATTAATATATAAGAAAAGAAAAAATTGACAATAAAAGATATAACAAATGTAAACTAATCAAATATCCACAAAAAATTATTATTTTAATATAAATATAGATTGATAACTGATGAAATAAACAAATATATGAAAAAAGTAATCTAATTTTGATAAAATTTGGAAAATCCATCATCATATTTCTAAGGCATTATAATGCCTACATCAATATTTGTATATTCAAATAGACAAAATTATAGATATACCTCTACAACAGTATGCAAAATCCAAAATTTAGAAAAACCACATTCTTCTTAAAATACACAGATACTATCTATTACAATCATGTACTAGACTTTAAAATAAGTTTAGCAACTTTAAAATATGATTGTGAGACTGATCAAATGCTTGAACCATAATGCAATTTAAGTTACAAATCATTATCAAAATACAAAATGTGAGTGAAAAAATTTTAATGCACTTCTGCTGCTGCTGCTAAGTTACTTCAGTCCTGTCCGACTCTGTGTGACTCCATAGACGGCAGCCCACCAGGCTCCCCCGTCCCTGGAATTCTGAGGCAAGAATACTGGAGTGGGTTGCAATTTGCTTCTCCAATGCATGGAAATGAAAAGTGAAAGTGAAGTCGCTGAGTTGTGCCCAACTCTTAGCGACCCCATGGACTGCAGCCTACCAGCCTCCTCCGTCCATGGGATTTTCCAGGTGAGAGTACTGGAGTGGGTTGCCATTGCCTTCTCTGTAATGCATTTCTAACTATCTCCAAATGATCTTCCATATAACATAAAAATGGAAGGCAATGAAAACACAATTATATTAATAAAATGAACAAGAATATATTGAAGAATGGATTTAATATTAATATTAGACAAGAATAAAAAGATGAAAATAGTGAAATGACTAACAAGTCTAAAGCAGAGCAGTAAGTAAATCTCAAAGAAGGTAGCAATTAGTTAACCTGAGAGAATTTAATCAATTAGAGAAAGTAGATGCAATAGAAAAGATTAAAGTTGGCAATAAAGAAAAAAATACTGTTTGAAAACAGTAATAAAGGACATGTTTTTCTTGAGGATTAATCAGAAAAAAAGAAACATAGATACACACTAAAATGAAGAATAAACACTCATATAACCATTGGTTTGGTTTAATCACTCAGTTATGTCTGACTCTTCTGCAACCAGGACTGTAGCCTGCCAGGTTCCTCTGTCAGTGGAGTTTTCTAGGCAAGAATATTGGAGTGGGTTGTCATTTCCTTCCATTACACATATTTTATAAAGTGTAATATTCTTGAATCTGTCAAACAGCTTTTAAATGTATATGTTTTTCATATGAACAAAAACAGAACAAACTCTCAGGTCAAATACACACGATTTCATTATCCATCTCTTAAAATTCAGAATGTGGAAAGTCATATACCATCCAAAGTTCTTCCATGGAATTCATGCAATATCTCTGACTTTACCCATTTGTATGTATCAAGTGTAAGAGCAAGCTATTGTGTAAGAGTTATTGTCCATTTTTCATCACCTTACAAATCTGAAATCTTTTTCTTTTCTTTTTCTGTATCTTACATTTGTATTGTGATATACTTGTGTAAGTTTAATTGTAAAACATGCTGAATCGATGCTTGCAATACGATTAGCACTGTAGCATTAGTTAACACCTATAACATATCATATGATTAACCTTTCTTTTTTGTAGTAAGAACATTTAAGATGTGGTCTCTTAGCAACTTTATATAATACAGTATTATTAACTATTATCACTATTCATCTTCTAACTACAATTAGAACTTACTCATCTTCTAACTATAATTTGCACCCTTTGAGCAGTATCTCCCCAGTTCCCCTGACTAAGAGCCTCTGCTAACAGCCACTCTACTCTCTGTTTCTATGAGATTCTCTTGTGGATTCTACATATACATGGGATCATACGGTATTTGTTTTTCTCTGTCTAACTTATCTCAGTTAACTTAATGTCTTCAAGGTCTTAAAATGTTTTTCTTCAAGAATTATACTGCTAATGATAACACACAGACACCTGTGTAGATCTTTCTACAATAATAAGGCTGACATAAATATTAAGTGGCTCTGAAAGCAGTATATTTTTCACATAAAGAAGAAAAGCAATGTAAAAATGTATGCAAATATCAGTGATTATTCATCTGAAAGACCAAAAAAGTCAAGCCCTTTGAGGATAAGTTTGTAGATAATAATGTAAACCACATTTCATTGGAAGATCCAGAGAAGTGTGTACTCCCAGCAGATTTCTGTTGAGTCCCTCAACCCTTCTTCTGGGCTTTGATAAGATAAATGCTTCTGCCGCCACATGGGTATTTTTTCACTTGACAAGAGGATATGTTCTTGGATTTAAATAATTATATAAATTATAGACCCATTATTATTGTTTTGCGTTTGAAATAAATGTAGGTTCTAATTTAATTGTACATGACACATCATTTTATTAGGTTGTACAAAATAAGCATATTCTTTTAATCTTTACAATCAAAACTTGGTATAAAGTAAAAATTTCCCTTATCAGCATGCTTGTATTACTTGTAACTACTGCGAGCTTTCTGTTGGCTTTGCTTGACGTTTTTGATGCCTTGCTTTGAAGAATGAATCAATGAATGAATAAAAAATAGTAGAAGTATAATGGTTCCAGTAGGATTTCATATGTACATGCATAGAAGTATATGAATACTGCTAGACAATATTCAAAACTCTTCTCAATGCAGTTAAGAGTTGCATACACTGTGGTGTCCTGGTGAGGGCAGCAAAACATTCAGCCTCATATTAAAATAAGGTACTGTTCTATGCAAACTATGAGCTTGTGCAAAATCCAGAATGTAGCTCCTCAGAGAAGGAATTCAGAGACAAAGATATTATTCTTTTCATCAAATCATTTACTTTATCATCACTTTTTCTTAAATCACAGTAGCTATATTATTAAATAAATGAATGTATGCCATTCATTTATTCTTTACCAATACATATATATCACAGTTACAGACCTTCAGGGATCTTAGGAACCACCTAGTAAAACTTCAAAAGATGTGAGTAAATCTGTAATTGAGAACAAGGAGAAATGCACAATCTTTTCTTAGTAGTTATGAGTAAATTGCAATTGTTCATATGCAACCTGCATTTTTTCTATTTTTTTGTATGCTAATCACCTGCTTAGAGTATCAGATACCTTAAAATATATTTCAAAGTGTATTTAAATGGATAAATGTAATAGCTTGTGCTGGTAAGTAATTTCAATGTAAGGTCAGAAGAAGGTCTACAAAATGATTTAAATCTTTTAAAAATTTTAAAATACTAAAGCTAAATAGAAATGTATCTTTGATAACTAAGGGGAAAAATGGAAACACTAACAGATTTTATTTTCTTGGGCTCCAAAGTCACTGCAGATGGTGACTGCAGCCATGAAATTAAAAGACACCTGCTCCTTGGAAGGAAAGCTATGACAAGCTTAGGCAGTGTATTAAAAAGCAGAGACATCACTCTGCCAACAAATGTCCATATAGTCAAAGCTATGGTTTTTCCAGTAGTCATGTATGGATATGTGAGTTGAATCGTAAAGAAGGCCGAGCATTGAAAAACTGATGCTTTTGAATTGCAGTGATGGAAAAGATTTGAGAATCCATTGAACTGCAAGGAGATCAAACCAGTCAGTCCTAAAGGAAATCAACCCTGAATATTCATTAGGACTAATGCTGAAGCTTAAGCTACAATACAGTGGCCATCTGATGGGAGGAGCCAACTCTGGAAAACACTCTGATGCTGGGCAAGATTGAGGGCAGGAGAACTGGGTGACAGAGGATGAGATGGTTGGATGGTTAGATGGCATCACTGACTCAATGGGGACATGAGTTTGAGCAAACTCTGGAAGACAGTGAAGGACAGGAAGGCCTGACAATGCTGCAGCCCATGGGATTGCAATGAGTCAGACATGCTGCTGCCAAGTCACTTCAGTCGTGTCCAACTCTGTGCGACCCCATAGACGGCAGCCCACCAGGCTCCCCCGTCCCTGGGATTCTCCAGGAAAGAACACTGGAGTGGGTTGCCATTTCTTTCTCCAATGCATGAAAGTGAAAAGTGAAGAAAGTGAAAAGTGAAGTCACTCAGTCGTGTCTGACTCCTAGTGACCCCATGGACTGCATTCTACCAGGCTCCTCCATCCATGGGATTTTCCAGGCAAGAGTACTAGAGTGGGTTGCCATTGTCTTCTCTGAGTCAGACATGACTTAGCACCTAAACAACAACAACTGCAACAATAAACATTTTAGTACCTTAATCCACAGCGAGAGAGTCATTTCCTAGGCAGATTGATAAAATGTTCAGGGTCCCCGAGGAGGAGAAAGGGGTCAAGAGGAGGAAATAAGGGTCTGGAATTCTCAAGCAGGAAGAAAGGACAAACCCTTTTTCCCCTCTACATTCCTTAGTCTTAGTCACATAAAATATTGTTTTCTTCAACCCCAGAACTGATGATTACACAACAAACAACTCAGTTTACACTCTGTACTGGGGATTATATAACAACGGTGTATCCTGCTTTAGTGCAGGATACAGTGTATCCTTCCTGAAAACCTTCTGACTAATCCTGATCTTTTAGACTGTGTATTATGGGGTTGGGTCTGGTAGGATCTTTCTATTGTTAATTTCTAATCATGCTATCCTAAAATGTAAATTGTGGGAGTGGGTCTGGTAAAATTTTCACAAACTTGAGACATTCTTTTGATTTATTGTAATAGCTAATTAAAAAGTATATAACTCTCTTGCTAAAGACTAGCAAGGTGGGCACTCTCCATCCCCCTTCTGATGTCTATGTCAGAAGCTTCTTTCTCTGTCCTTTTTCTTACTTTAATAAAACTCTGCTACACAAAAGCTCTTGAGTGATCAAACCTGATCCCTGGTCTGGAAGCTAAATCTTCTTCGGAGATCACGAATCCGACATTGTTCACTGTAAGTTATCAATAGCACTTTTTGAACAGATATTATGTTGTTTAACAAATATTTACTTAACACTCTCATGGACTGTATGAAGGAGAAAAAAAAAACTATATAAGTAGCATTTAGAAGTACTGAAAATAGAGTAGTATTTGATTGACTTGAAGATTGTTTAGAGGTTTATCCTGTGCATGTGTGGATACTTTTAGTTATACATTTTAAATGAAAAGCAAATTAGCAGGATGGAAATAACAGTAGTGAAGAAAAGGAAGTGGGAAGGGGAGAAAGGCACACAGAAAACTGAGTTCTAATGTGCTTTATGGGACAAAGCACACTTTTCTGTCAAAAGTAAAAATGCTCTAGAAACCTGAACTGGAATCAACATTTTTGGTCTTTTTAGTGAGATACTATCCTTCCAGATGCATCAATGGTAAAAATTATTCTGTGGAAAACACCTATCTAACTGGAAATACTCCGTTTTATACTAATTAGCTTAGAACAGGCATGTCTTTCCTGGTATTTTCTACTTTTTGTTTAAAAAAATTATTTCCATGTATACCTAATTGATACTATGATTTTGAACTTAAATATGTAGTTCTCAATGTATTGAGAAGCTCAGAATAAAGCCCAGAAATTACAAATTGGTTTTATATTATGAGTCACTAAAGGAAAAATGAATTAGCAGTGTTATTATCTCTTCTTTGACATAGAATTACAACTTGGGTTTTATGTTTATAATGAGAAATTAAATAATTAATATTTACTGTGAACCTACTAGGAAGAAGTGTAAAATGTAGACTGATTTCAAAGTATGCATAGCGTAGGTGAGAAACCAGGCATCAATATTATATATTAAAAGGAAATGTGAGGTGACATAATTCTAATTAAGGAAATTTGTAATTTGTAGCCAAATGAGTAGCAAAGATAGAGTTCTGTGGAATGAATTTTAAGCTATAACTGTCAGTCATTTATTTATTTGAAAATTTGTTTGAGCATCTACTATTTATTCCTGTTTTCATAGGGAACACCTGGGGAAGATATGTAGTAGTTAGAAGGAGGTTTGATTAGTGTGAAATCAGAGTTAAAGGACTTAGTGGACATACTTTCCAGGCTCTCTTTGCCTTAACATTCTAGGATGGCCTTTATCAGTATATCGCTTTATGATTCTCCTTTTATTCTGCTCTGGTTCTAATGCTTTACTCTTAGTTTCCTGTTGGCATCAGATGTCTGTGCAATAGATAATCTTTAGGGTGACGCAGCATGTGTATAAGATAATATGTACCTATGTGAAACTATAACTTTCAGGGAATTGTTAGTAAAGAGGTCTTGCTATTGCCATCCATGTCTAAATTGTGATATTATTTTGAGCACAGAGATTTGAGGTTTATATGTATCCCACAATATATATGCAGATATGCATTGATTGTTGTTTAGCCACTGTGTCATGCCCTACTCTTTTATGACCCCATGGACTGTAGCCTGCCAGGCTCCTCTGTCCATGGTATTTCCCAGGCATGAACACTGGGATGGATTGACATTTCCTTTTCAGGGGATCTTCACAAGCCAGGGATGGAACCCTGCATCTGCTGCATTGCAGGCCGATTCTTTACCACTTGAGAACCCCTGCAGATATGTACACACACAACACACGCATATATATATGTGTGTGTGTAGTATGTACATATATACATAAATTCAAATAGTTTACGGTTTATAGTGGGAGATAGGACGTGCCTTATAATATAAGCTAGAGTGTGAGAGAAGAATGGAACTATGCAATGTGAATTCTAGTTAGTTTGCACTTTTGTTGGAGAGTATTCATTAAAAATTACTCATGAAAAATCCCATTGACTGCAAGTAGATCAAACCAGTCAATCCTAAAGGAAATCAATTCTGAATATTTATTGGAAGGACTGGCGCTGAAGCTGAAGCTCCAATACACTGGCTGCCTGATGCAAAGAGCCAATTCTTGGAAAAGTTGGGAAAGATTGGGAAAGATGCTGGCAAAGAGTGAGGGCAGGAGGAAAAGGAGATGACAGAGGATGAGATGGTTGGATGGCATCACCAACTCAATGGACTGAGTTTGAGCAAGCTCTGGGTGTTGGTGATGGACAGGGAACCCTGGCATGCTGCAGTCCTTGTGGTGGCAAAGAGTTGGAAACAACTAAGCAATTGAACAACAAAACATTTAAAAAGGAATATCTGCTTTAAAAGCTTTCCTATTGGTTTCATACTTGGCTTTTACACATCTCTGAGTTGGACTGTGAAGAAGGCTGAGTGCCAAAGAATTGATGCTTTTGAACTGTGGTGTTGGAGAAGACTCTTGAGAGTTCCTTGGACTACAAGGAGACCCAACCAATCCATTCTAAAGGAGATCAGCCCTGGGTGTTCTTTGGAAGGAATGATGCTAAAGCTGAAACTCCAGTACTTTGGCCACCTCGTGCAAAGAGTTGACTGATTGGAAAAGACTCTGATGCTGGGATGGATTGGGAGCAGGAGGAAAAGGGGACAACAGAGGATGAGATGGCTGGATGGCATCATCGACTCAATGGACGTGAGTCTGGGTGAACTCTGGGAGTTGGTGATGGACAGGGAGGCTTGGTGCTGTGATTAATGGGGTCGCAAAGAGTCAGACAGGACTCAGCGACTGAACTGAACTGAACATGTCTTATTCTCCATCTTTATTAAAGTATAATCAATATATACAGTTTAATGAGTTTGGACATATGAGTACACTCATGCTATCATCACTGCACATCAAACAGGGTAATAAACATACCCATCACCTCCAAAAGTTTCCTTGTGTCCTTTACTTTTTTTATATTTTATTTCAGTGTGACTTCCCTTTCACTTTTCACTTTCACGCATTGGAGAAGGAAATGGCAACCCACTCCAATGTTCTTGCCTGGAGAGTCCCAGGGACTGGGGAGCCTCGTGGGCTGCCGTCTATAGGGTCGCACAGAGTTGGACACGACTGAAGAGACTTAGCAGCAGCAATAGCAGCAGGAACATTTAACATAAGATCTATCTTCTTAAATTTTGAAGTGCATAATACCTTACTCAATTCTAGGCACTGTGTTTTCATCATCATCTCCAGAATTAATTCTTTATGATAAAAAAGTCTATTTAAAGAATCTTATAAAACTTCTAGGTGTGCATCTGGGTTTTGACCAGAAATTTCACATAGTTATTCATTTAAAAATATTTTGTGAACAGGGTAAAGAAAGCAAAATAATGGTCACCAAGATAACTAAGACACAGTCGTTTACAGTTTTCAGAAGCCCTTTACCTCTACCATCTTTTTTAACTCTCAGAGAATAGACTTGAAATAGGCAGAGTAGAAATTATTGCATAGCTGCTGTTTGATATAAATTGTGCGTCTTTTACATTTTGAGCTGCAAAATGTAATGATTAACTTTATATTTGAGCATTAATTAGTATATTATGGGATTTAAACACACTTTACCTCTTTTGATTGCTTTTGTCATATTTTCTACAATGTTTTAGCATCTTTTAACTTTAATTTTCATAGTGTATTATATTTTACAGCTCAATAGTTGGCTAGTGTTGAAAGCTTTTCTGTTCACAGCCTCTTTTAAATTTATTAACATATGCAGATATTTTTATATATTTCTTATCTCTGTAAGAAGAAAAGAAATAAGTGTGGTCCATACTTGGCTAATATTAGAAAGCCTTCTTTTCTCGTTTTTCTTGCTCACTCTCATTTATTAAAACCTATATATGAGTCAACACATACAAAAAATAACAATAGACCACATCAAAATATCATTTTGCATAAGTAATGAGAAATATTTCTTCTAAAGTATTATTCTAGAAGGCATTGCCATGTATCTTTTTCACCTAGCTTTTGAAATAATTTAAAGTTATCATCATTCCCTGTGCAAACAGTTATGAGCATCTTTTAAGCTTCTTAACCTTTTACAGAAAGCAAACTAACATACCATAATGTTACTTGGAAAGAGTTTATGAAGCATATGGTGTCCATTTATCTTTACAGAAAATTAAGGATTCAAACATGGATTAAGCCATACAATCAAAGAGCTTGTATGTAGATTATTCAGTCTTGGCACCGTATCAAATTATTTGAATGCAGTGTTGCTGTTTCACCAAAAGATTATAATGGGAACTGCTTTTAAAACTCATTCCTCTATTTGCTCTAAGAAGTTATTGTGTAGTTCAAAATATTGACTTTACTCAATGTCTTCTATATGAAAATCTACTGTGAAAATATTAACTTATATTCACTAATTCTTAAGGAAATTGGTTTTCATAAGGAAACCATAGTTACCTCCCCATATTATAAGGTAACCATCAATATATAATAGTACTTACTATAATACTGCTTACCTCCAGAATTCTGCCACCCACTCATGGGTCTTTAAAAATATCCTATACCCAGTGGACCTATTTATAAAGTAGACTCTTGGCTCATAAGATGTATTTGATTAACAGGACAGGGCATAAGATGTGGTGATTAATAATATAAAGAAAACATCACAGCAATTCCATAAGTTTGACATCACATGAGCAATTTCACAATAGTAGAATACACCTCACCTATAAGCATGCCCTTATAAATTAGCAAACGTGTTATTACCCATTTGTTTCAAATACCATAATGCTCAGAAGCAAGTGTGTCACCAAATTAAAATGACTCTGAAGACCTTATAGTCCTGATGGGTCCTTATAATATTTTCCAATTTGAATTCTCCCTAAAAATGTGCCTGTATCTAAAATTTGTTGTTTTATTGTGTATATTTTCTATATAAACTACCTCAAGTCCTTTGTGAAACCAAACATGCTATTAATTAATTGCTTAATTCTGTGCAGCTGCATTGTGCCAGGCCCTCTGCCAGATGCTGGAAATACAAAGAAAAACATGACACAGTCCCTTTTTTCAAGAAGTTGAAAATGTAACCAAAGTAGCTCCCATTTTCATGGCACTTTGGAATATAGCAAGTTCTTCCATGTTATCATATTTGATATACACACTTGGGAAATTTAAAAAGTGCATTAGAAGTATGTTTACTCTTCCTGGGCAGTGAACTGCAACAATTACTTTGTTCAATAATAGATCCACTGGGAAGAGGTAGCAATGTGTGAAAACTCAAATCTGAATAGATGTCTTATCCTGGGAGAATAACTAAACTTTGGGGGAAGCTGCCTTTGGTTCTGTGTTGTGTCATTGAATTTTGATCTTCGTGAAACAAAATGCTTTCATTGTGACCAGAATCTGAAAATCTCACATTTACTTAGATATTGCCAATTGTGTATACTTCTGCATTGCCTAGTAAAGGCGGTGACCTGATCTCAAATAGATTAGAATGCCAAAAGGTAAATATCAAAGGTAAAACTTGATACCATATTAACAAAAGTCTCTAATTTATTTATAGTCTGCTTAGACAATTTGTTTAAAGCAAAACAATTAACTAACCGTTGACTAAATAGTAGTGATATAGTCATATTATAATTATTCATCTTTATTTTATTACACAAGATAAGCAACAAGCTACCACGATGATTATTGGCTTTGTGTTTTATTTGGTTATAATTTGAAAATAGATTTTTAAGTAGGTTATTCACTCTCTCATTGTTTCTCTCCCATCCTCTTCACCCTATTAGTGATGTGAGGAGTCCAGCTCTGAGGTAATGGTGTTGGCCAAACACACAACTCCTGACCCTGGGCAATTGAGATTGAAAGCAGAGCAAGCACAGTGCAGCAAGCCATTTGCAGAGGTATGTGTGCTGATACTGGTTGTAATAACCCTCAGATGAAAAAAAAAAAGAAATCTCCTCTTAACGGAGATTGAGAGAGCGTTTCAACATGTCTTTTGACTGATGTGTTTGCAGATGTTTAAGTACTTTGAACAGAACTATAATTATGAAAACATGATTTTGCATCTCGTTGATTTACTTTAGAAACATCCCATTGAAATATGACATTTGATTTTGATTTTTCAAGACCACCTCAAAGACAAACTGGTTTATGTTATCTCCTAATGCTGTTGACATAAATTATGTGCTGGTGGTGCCTATTTCATCACGTCTTCCTTCAGTAATATCATGAATTGTAATTATGCTACTAAACTAGTGGTAAACTGTGGGAATGGACCACACATTTTCATTGTAGGGTGATATCACCCACAAAAAGAAAAAAAAAAATTGGCTTGGAGTGGCATAATATTTGATATTACAATGGTCTGTAAACCTCCAAGGGGCCACCGTATATACGTGATATGCACATGAAATTTTATGGTTGGAAGATTATGGGCAGGGGGAGATATCTATATAAAAGGCTCTTGACATGGGAAGTGATAAGTAGAAAATTAATAAGTTTGAGAAACAATGGTATAAACCAGTTGTATATGGTTTGAAGACATAAAGTTGATTGACCAAGAAGTAATTGATCAAGCAAAAGTAAAAACTTGGCCAAACCAGTAAAATTTCAAATGAAATAGTAGTAATGCTACAGTTAATAATCACATTCTAGAGAGTTTCCTATTGGAGTTAGAAATGGCAACCCATTCCAGTATTCTTGCCTGGGAAATTCCATGGACAGAGGAACCTGGTGGGCTAGAGTCCATGGGGTCCCAAAGAGTCAGACATGACTGAGCATACATGCACACACACACATACACAGTTTCCTATAGGAGTTCTTATAAGAGAACTTAAAATGATAACAATTACAAAACTATAATTACAAAATTTCAGATATGCTGTTATCACTACTTATTTTTAGATTAGTTTAAAAGAAGAAGATAAAAAATTAAAAAGACAAAATTACTGGGTTTTAATGTTTCATGTTTTAATTAATGTAATTAATGTATTTACTTCTAATTTCAGAAATGATAGAACATTTCAGAATAATTAAGAAATATTTTCAAGTTAAAATTAGGAAAAAAATTGTGGAACAGTATGTTAAAATAGTATGTCTTCTCAAACATAGAACTAAAAGTGAGATGCATTAAAGTGTCAGGAAATTTGTATTGTCTTTCTATTTAATTTTTAAATCAAAGTAACAGTATTTATAATTTGTGGCAGGCAAGTGTTTTTCAATGACAAGTATTTTTGTTAAGGCTGTATACTAACAAAAAATTCAAAGAAGTGAATTGCATAAGCTTTACAAATAGCTAACCAATTCAACTAAATTCAGCTAGGTTCAAGTACTACAAAGTCAACTACAATTATATGTTAAAGTGGTCTTAAAAATAGAGGCCTTTTAGAAAGTTACTGTAAAATAAACTTTCGCCAAATTTGCCCCCCTTAGTTAAAACTGAATATACAGAAAACTTCATTTAAGAAAAACAACAAGTTACTGCATGAGTTTAGAATGCAAATCTAGTACCTGTTTAACACAATTGTTTTGAAAATAGCTATTAAAGTAGTGAATTTTGTTTATTAGATGTTATTCAAAAGTTTTAATTATATTTGAAATATTCCATGCATATATCCCATATATTTTCTAGACCAGTCAATGGATTTTTTCTGAGTGACAATTTCAAGCTGTGCCTTATTAGAATAAGGAGGAATACATAAAAAAATAAAAGGTTAGGCAGATAATATTATAAGGACATAGACAAAAATTATAAATTTTTCATTATCATGTATGTAGAATCTCGTATTCTCAAAAATAAGTTACTAATTTAATTGAAAAATGAAGATAAAGAATTTGTCATTATCAACAAATCACACTATCAGAGATAATCAAGTTGATAAGGAAAAATATATTTCAGGGAACATACACACATCTATATGCATATATACACATTTATATGTGTATATACACATGTACAGGTTTACTTGTATATATACCACTCCGTATACATGTGTGTGTGTATATATATTGTGGCTCAGCTGGTAAAGAATCCACCTGCAATGCAGGAGACCTGCGTTTGATCCCTTGATTGGGAAGATCCCCCTGGAGAAGGGAAAGGCTACCCACTCCAGTATTCTGGCCCAGAGAATTCCATGGACTATAAAATCCATGAGGTCGTAAAGAGTGGAACATGGCTGAGTATCTTTTACACTTTCACATTAACTTATGTAAATCAACTACAAGACATGAGACCACATTCTAGACTTCATGGTAGCTATTAGAAGAAGAAAGGCTTTTGATAAAAAGAAAAATTCCAGGAAAAAGATATGTCACATTGATTTAGATATGAACTTCAGTTTAAAATAACTGGGAGCTAAGTATTGCACTTTTAATCTAAGTGCACATAGCATACTATATGTTCAAACAAATAAATGGTCTCTTTGTTAGATTGACCGTGTAATTTATTGTATGGATCAACTTTTGAAAGTGAAGTTGTATGCTGTGTGTATTCACTACTAGAAAACCCAGCATAAACCAGGACCTTTCTAGGAAAACCATAATGTTATGTTCACTTTACTCACATTTCAGATCAGTCTGATTTCCTGATTTATTGAAGTAGAAAAGGGCATTTAGAAGGAGGAAACTGAGTAGCCCCCAAATTTTCTGGAAAGGCCAGAGAATCACACTAAGTGCGTGGATAGAAGCATAAGTGGCCCCACTGTCAGAACTAGTTGAAGTCTTGCCACAGCACATCTTGTGCTGAGGATGGTGTTGCCAGTGTTCTGACCAGTGGTACAAACTTTCCCGTCAACCTCACCCTCAGCCAGGGATATCCTGAGAAGATGTTCCTTGTCTGGGTTGTACTGCATGAGCCTCCTTCTGCCAGTACTACCACTGCTGGTGGAAATCTTTCCATTTCTCTTCCCACATGTCACTAGGTCTAATGTCAAAATCCAGGCATGTGAGTCTAACTGGCCAGGCCAAATCTTAACAGTCTGCTAGACAGAGCCACCATGAGATCTGGGAAAATAGAGAGCTAATGTTTTTAACATGTATAATAGTATATACAACTTATTTCCCAACAAGAGTTAAAAGAAACTGACTAGTGTTATGAAATAAGATTCCCACACAAACACAGTGTATGGAAATCTATGATTTTTCTGAGTTTGATGCCAAAGTCCTTGATATTTTCAAAGCTCCAGGTAACTGCTCATGTGAGATGATGCTTTTTCATCTAATAATTACCATAAATGTAAGAGTTGCCAATTCCAACTGATTAGAAAATGACATGTTTTCTGCCTTAACAAGTACTATTTAATCTTTTTCCTTGGGTAATTCAAAGTGCCCGATAGGATTTCCATTTTTCATGATGTTGAAATAAAAATTATATGCTAGTACATAATGCTTGTGCAAAAATCTAAAAGAGATGGTGTTGACCTTTTACATCAGCTGATTAGACATTAGCCATCTACATGTGGTGATTTAATGGCCATCACAAAATCCAATCCACCTCTGTTAAATATATCACTCTACCTGGCCTGCAGTAGTGCATGTGATAAGGAGATTTATTCCTCCTGATCAAAACATTGCCTATTCAAGAAACAAGAATGAAAATGCATATGGTGGCATTGGCCATCTTTTTATATTCTGGTATCTTACACAGGGTAAATATTATATGACATATAATGCCTTCAGTGTATGAATGTTTGTGTGCAGCTTCTGTGTGCATGCAAAGATAAATAATTGATATCAACATCTACCTTTTTTGAAAACTATTGAAACAGAATACTGGTATAGTAAATTTTTAAATTGTTGCATTATTTTGAAATCTCATGAACACTCTCACATCACAAAGAGTCAAATTTTGGCCTAAAATAAGACCCATAGGAGACATTGTAATGTACATGATAAAGATAATAATGTAACTAGTGAACAGAGATTTTTAAGTCATATTTTTATCAAACAAAAAAAAGAAGGAAAACAGCTAAGCCTCTTTAAAAATTTGTCACAGTTCCTGAAAGACTGGGCTTTGCAGGTGGCACTAGTGTTAAAGAATACACGTGCCAATGCAGGAGACACAAAAGTAGGCTAAACCCCAGAGTGGGGACGATCCCTTGGAAAATGAAATGGCAACCCTTTCCAGTATTCTTGCCTGGAAAATCCCGCTTATAGAGGAGCCTGATGGGCTATAGTCTGTGTTGCCACAAAGAGTTGGACATGACTGAGCGCACCCAAAACACTAATAGAGTAAGAAGTAACATTTTTTATTTTATGCATTTTAAAAGTCCAGTCAATAAGCTGAAAAGGTAAACTCTCTGGGTCTTTGCTAAATCGCTTCAGTCGTGTCCGACTCTGTGCAACCCCATAGACGGCAGCCCACCAGGCTTCCCCGTCCCTGGGATTTTCCAGGCAAGAATACTGGAGTGGGTTGCCATTTCCTTCTCCAATGCATGAAAGTGAAAAGTGAAAGTCAAGTCGCTCAGTCATGTCCAACTCTTTGTGACCCCATGGACTGCAGCCTACCAGGCTCCTCCGCCCATGGGATTTTCCAGGCAAGAGTACTGGAGTGGATTGCCATTGCCTTCAGACTTTCTTATTTTCAGGTCTTTTAAATTCACAACAGTCCATGTCACAATCTACTTTCTCTTGCAAAAGTACCAATTCATCCCTATTATTAGCATCATTACACATTTGTTGGTTGCCAACCAGGTGCATGGTACTGTACCAACTTTTAAGGGATACACAAAATGTAAGTTAGAAACTCATTTTCTGGAGAAAAAAGGAATTTTATAAATATATGCATGAGAAAATATATCTAGTGCGCATAATGCATAGAAAACATGAAACCTAAAAGTCTACCTAAATAATTCATAGATTGTATTTCTTTTCCAAGTTCCTTATTTGTGAATTAATCCTCTCTCCAAGCTTTCTAACTCCTATGGTCTGCTCCACTCGATTTATTGCTGTTGGATTATGCATTGTTGTTCAGTTGCTAAGTTGTGTTTGATTCTTTTTAAACCATATAATATGCCCAGTACTCTGCTAAGTGACAGATATAAAAAGATGAAAAGATTTGACTTCTGCCCTCAAGAATGTTACACTCTGGTGAGAAATCAGTGCCTCAAAACAAATAATTTTTTTTTAAATGCAATTTAGTAGCTATTCTATTGTTGGTATTAAAGTGAAAGGGAGTGAAATGCATAAACGACTTGGTATGGAAAGGACTCACAGAACTGATGTTAAGTAAAAATTATATCTTAAATGTTAAACAGGAATGAAGACGGCAATTGATGTACTCTATAAACAATTAGAAATGAAAATGAATTTGTTCAAGTAATAAGGTCAGCATTGGCTTCACTTTAAAAATCCTGAACTAGTGAGAAATATTTTAAATGATAATAAATAATAGTGGCAGGGGTTTAGGGAAATGGGAAATTTCATCTACTGCTCATTGTGTATAAACTGGCAAAAAGTTTGTGTAGGCAATTTGTCAATTTGCATCACCTTTTTCCTAGACTTTGACCTGGCCATCCAACTGCTAGGGATCTGTAATGAGAAGATAAATGATGATGTTTACAATGGCTTATGTACAAGGTTGTTCTTTGCAACGTCATTTATGAGGGCAAAATCATTTATGAGGGCAAAATCTTTAGAAAGAACTAAATATCCAACAATGTAGAATTATTTCAAAGAATTATGTTACATTATGCAAGCAAATTCAGCCCCTAATGTAATATAGTAATGGATGTTTATTAACACTGAACATTTTCAGAAATAAATGTTAAGTGCAAAAAGTATATTACAAAATATATAGCTGTATGTTCACCATATTAATTTCTGAATGCTGCAACTCTGTGATTTTAATTTTGCTGTGTTGTTGCTCTCAACATTTTTCCAAAATCTAGACAAGTAATATATATTTCTTTAATCTTAAAATTTTTAATACATATGCTGTAGGAAACAAAAACAGAGCTATTTTTTGTAAGTGACTATCTGCAAGGTCTTTTTTAAAGAATAGAATACGTTCTTAACAGTATGTACTTAAATACCAATTAAAATAATAAACAATTTTGCAACTATATGTCCTTAGTTCAGTATAGTGTAGTGTATCATAGTGCATACATATGAGTAACAAAAAACTTTAGTTGCCTAATTCATGTTATAATAAAATGAAAAGAAAAAAAGATTTTCTTACTTACAAACTTGTATTTTTGATCAGTGTTCTCCCCAATAGGTCCAAAAGAGTAACTTCTATGAGACTTTGTGGGAAATCAGTTTCAACTCCAAGATGATTGAAATTAAGACACAGGCAATATAAACTTAAAGTGATATGAAAATGAGAAAATGATACTTCAGGACATAATGTAAAAATGGGAAAATACCTTGATATGTCCTACTAAGTTTACGTTTATTTGATGATACAGTATGTACGTTTTGAAAATCAACTTACTATAAAAGAAATATTTTTAAAATAGTTTATTGTTTTGCCTTTCAGAAGTTATGTAATGTAATAATTATCTTGGCACTCCACTCCTAGAATATTATTTATATGTAAAAAGAAGATATGGAGAAATTGGAAATCTTACATTCTAAACATATTAGTTTGTAGGTATAATTGATTTATTTCCTTGTCTCTTAGTTTTTACAGTTGTTCCCAGAAGCAAGAATTCCAATAACTCCTTTATCTTACGAACTTTAGGAAAGCATAGTATAGATTAAACTCAGAACTAGTGAGTTCTGTTTACAGTGGCTCTTACATTTATTCTTGGCCTCAAGCCCTAGTGAATATGCAAATACATGAACAAAAAATCCTAAATCCAAATATGAAAAATGTAAGGAATAATGAGACACTAGACTTTTACTGAAATTATTTTTTAGAGAATTGGATTGAGAAAAAAAAGTTCTTCAAGAGACCAAAAATCTGCAAGCTCCCAAGATTTAATTTAGTAATAAGGGAACTGACTCAGGGAGAGCTGAACTAAGGTAACAGCATTGCATATTTAGAATAGATAGAGATTTAGGGTTGAGAGTAAAATTTGACTCATGAGGGTGTAGCTTTGTTATCTTTGCCAGTGTCAACAGATGTTATTTAATCTTGGTATATAACTCAAATATACCTCAGTTTCACCTTCTACACTTATAAAATAGGAGAATGATACCACTATACATGAATAAATTTCAGTATTTCCCTCTGGAATAAAAAGTAGTGTGGATAGGAAAGATTAAAAATGAACTTCTTATGTATGATTTTGTATTTCTTAAAAATATTACTTTTATAATTAAAAATCAAATGGAATACTTTAAAAATTATTGCAAGGATTATATACTGAGGAATAAAAGGATATAAAATTAATATTTGCTATAAATTCTACTTTTTCATCTTAAATACGCAGTGCACATATGGAAGTGTCTGGAAATTTGATGTCATTTGCAAAAAAAAAGAGATCATTAACAGATAGCCCCTTTCCGTTAATGACTTTGTGATGTTTACATCATACTTGTGTCACTTGAGAAATGAACCTATTTGAGGAAGAATAAGAAAAAGAAAAGAACATTTAATGATGCAATTGAAGTACTTTTGGCCACAGCATAAAAATGAAACTATAGTCCTGAGCAAATATTATCAATTCTCATCATCATCTGGAGTGTCCTTTATCTCTGGCTCCTGAGATCATCTGTTATAAGAGGAAAAGCAATTGAAGTAGTTCACTTGAACTCAAATAGATATCGTAGAACCCTTTTATGAAGAGTTCATGCCTAAGAAATGTTCCCCTAAGGCATTAGAAATGTTTAGATCACATACACATTCCCTATTTTTTTTTTTACTACGCACCAAGAAATGTACTGTTGTTTTATTTGAAGAGTTATCCTTCCAGAAAGGTGGGTGTACATTTCTTGATTGCTTTATTTCTCTGAAATATATTTATTATAAAAATAATTATGAAGACTTTTACCAACTCATTAACAAGGGTACATTTTCCATTGATCTATATGTGTGTGACTGTTCTCTGCTTACAAATTTGGTAGTGGATATGTTCATAGAGGCGATAGGTGGCTCAGCGGTAAAGAATCCACATGCCAATGCAGGAGACACAGGAGACGAGGGTTCGATCCCTGGGTGGGGAAGATCCCTGGCGGAAGAAATGGCAATCCACTCCAGTGTTACTGCCTTGAAAAATCCTATGGGCAGAAGAGCCTGGTGGGTTACAGTCCATGGGGTGACAGAGTCAGACACAACTGAGCATGCATATATTGGGCTATCCCACACAGGCAGAGGTTTAAAAAAAGCTATTTGAAGATGGTAGAATTGGACAAAAAGTGTGTAAGATACTGAAACAGGAAAATCCTATCCATAAATTTTCCAACATGATTGGTGCTTTGAGAGGCAAGAAACAATCCGGAGAGGAAAGAAGCAATCAGGAGAGAAAGATACAGAGTTTAATGGGTGGGGGAGGGGTGGATTCTGAATATCAATTGTTTATTATCCCAACACTGTTCCTTTAAATACATCCTTTCAGCTTCTTCGCATAAAGTATTTATTCAACAAGTTAATAAATATGTAACCAATTAAGCATTAAAGTGTGATTTTTAGATGATTATCATCAATATTTTTCTTCCCAAATAGCCAGCATTTTCCTGTCTCCTTCAGAGTCTTGCCACAGATACTGCAGGACTCTGCCCTCCTCTCTCAGGGTGGTTTCTGGGGCCAAGAAGTTTCAGATCTGAGTCCTCTTACAAAGAAACCAATATCCTCCACCCCATCTGTAGTTCTCAACTGAATAGCATTATTTTTGAGAAAAGGTTTCAAATTGATTAAGCTCTTTTCCCTGTTCCTGCAAGTGGTAGTAGGTTAAGGTAAATAAGAACACGATTGTTTTAAGAAGCATAATAGATTGTCTGAAAAAAGGCCTTTCAGTCTCTCCCTCTTTCTCTTTCTTTCTCCTCTCTCTCAAACACACACACACTCACACATACACACTATACAGAGCTGAACCTTCATCCATGACTCCCCACTGAATTTCACCAGAATATAACAACACATTTGATTATATGAAAATATTATATATAGATATGATAACTGTCCCTCCCCAATTATCACCTTCTGGTCCTGGTGTAAGAAATCTCCTCTACATTTCCCTGAATTTTCCCAACCCCTTTCCTCCCCCCAAACTTTCACGCTTTAGCCTTTTCCAAATGCGTGATCCTTGAATATTTGATCTTTTATGCAGCTTATTAGAGACTTGTAACAGCTGTCCAACTTGTGTAAGACCTAATTAAAAGGGAAACTGACATGAACATAGTATTCCTGCTTAGACTGAAGAAAGAACCAAACAACATTTTTTTAAGTCCTGTAAATTCCAAACACTAAAACGATGCACACAATTTTTAGCAGTGTTGATGAGAAAGGTGTTGACTCTGGTAAGTCAGCAAAACAGCCTTCAGAGAGAAGCTGCATTTCATATTCTCCCCCCTCCCAGATGTTAGTAGAACTTGGTTTTTATAAGCTCTATCTAAGTTTGAAGAACCTATGGATTCCTTCCCCAGGAAAAGCCTGAGTACATTGCCCTGGCAGCACCACTGACCCAGCAAAGAGCAACTGGCCAGTACCTGAATAATGTTTGCACAGAGCTTTGGAGACTGGAGATTTCTATCTCTCTCTAGCAAAATGCAACTGGTTATTTACTTGTATGCATTTTAAATTCCTCCAAATGGATGCAGAAACTTTGTGTGTTTGAGAGATTGAGGGAGTGTGTGTGTGTGTGTGCGTGTGTGTTTGTGGTGTGCATGCATCAGTCTGCCAGTGGGTTTTTAAGAGCACTCACGAATCATACTGGGATTTTTCCCTGCCCCCTCCCTTCTTTTCCTGTTCTCAGTGAATGCTTTTGGGTTTGGAATCAAAGATGCAAGCGTACATTGTGTTTTCACCCTGTAGACTTAAGCAACATTCAGGAAATATCAGAAAAACCTAACTCTCAAAGACCAAATTGACTAAAATTCTATAACAAGTTTTAAAAAGTATGTGCCTAAATTACATATCTCACAGCAAAAAAAAAAAAAAAAAAGCATACCCAAATTTATAATGTAAAATATATACGATATGAATGTATGTTCCAAATAGCCACTTTCAATATGCTAAAATAAAAAAATGGGGGGGTCTCAAAGACATCAAATAGCATAAAACATTGTACTGCAAAGACGGAAGAAATGCATTTAAAGCACCGATGAAAATGGCGTGCGGTATAATTACCTCAAATTGCTGTTCGCTTGACACCCTGACACTAATTTTATTCAAGCCATCGGGAAATAAATGTTTTAAAAGCACTCTTTCCAAACGCCGGAGCTAGTGGGGGCTGTGAGTTCGTTAAGGAAAGGAAAGGGTAAAGTTTTCAGCACGCAAAAAGAATTAAATAATCCTTTTAAAATCAGCATCTTTGTGAATCGCCAGCCTTTAATGCCCACATTTTTAACGCTTGCCCTGTACGTGGATTGATTTTTCTTTTTTTTTCCTTCAGCATTCCCTCACCAGATGGATTTTTGCTACTGCAGATCAGCAGAGGGTGTCAGATCTTTGAGTGCACCAGGCTGGAACGAACAGAGCTTCTTAGCAACTCTCTTCTCCCCCCCTCCCTATTCTCGCGTTCTCTCCCTCCCTCAGACAGCTCCCCCCAACCACCCGCCCTCCGCCCCCTCCACGTAATTCCGAAAGAGCAGAAGAAAGAGAAGGAGAACAAGAAAAGAAGAGCTAGTAACCGAGAGAGAGCCGGAGTCCAGGGAAAAAAAAAAAAAAAAGGCTGAAGAGGACCGAAGGGGAGGAAAGGGAAAGGATGGACAGCCACAAAACGCAGCGATTGCGGAAAATTTCCAGCGCCATTGGTTCGGCAGCCTGAGTCCTTCGGTCCGGCGTGATTTCAGCACCGGGGGGACTGGACAGCACCTCGGGGGGACTCCTGGGCAACCCGCAGACACGGCAGGAACTCCATCAAGCAGCCTCAACAACAGAAGCCACTGAAAACCCTGCTTTGTATCAGAGAGGCAAGGTCAGTCCGACGCACAGCCATGCACAGGCAGTGCGCCTGTACTACGCTGCAAACCCTCTGCTTGTTTCTCTAACATGCACTTGCTTCTAATTACCAGCATTGTTCCCTTTCTGATTAGTCAGGAACTAGGCAAGAGTCTGTAAGGGTGTATTTTTAATTTATATGTACATATTTAACTTCTTTTTCGTTATCTTTAAAGGGTTGAGAGGGAGTGGGGTTATTGGTTCTACTTTTTTTTTTTTTTTCTTTTTGCTTGCCTTGCACTACTGTGCCTGAATAGTTTGTAGATATAATTATTGACTGGCGCCTGGGTTGTTGCAGTGCGGGGGGGTTAGGGAGGAAAGAATCCACCCCCACCCCCCCAAACCCTTTTCTTCTCCTTCTCTGGGTTCGGACATTGGAGCACTAAATGAACTTGAATTGTGTCTGTGGCGAGCAGGATGGTCGCTGTTACTTTGTGATGAGATCGGGGATGAATTGCTCGCTTTAAAAATGCTGCTTTGGATTCTGTTGCTGGAGACGTCTCTTTGTTTTGCCGCTGGAAACGTTACAGGGGACGTTTGCAAAGAGAAGATCTGCTCCTGCAATGAGATAGAAGGGGACCTACACGTAGACTGTGAAAAAAAGGGCTTCACAAGTCTGCAGCGTTTCACCGCCCCGACTTCCCAGTTTTACCATCTATTTCTGCATGGCAATTCCCTCACTCGACTTTTCCCTAATGAGTTCGCTAACTTTTATAATGCAGTTAGTTTGCACATGGAAAACAATGGCTTGCATGAAATCGTTCCTGGGGCTTTTCTGGGACTGCAGCTGGTGAAAAGGCTGCACATCAACAACAACAAGATCAAGTCTTTTCGAAAGCAGACTTTTCTGGGGCTGGACGATCTGGAATACCTCCAGGCTGATTTTAATTTATTACGGGATATAGACCCGGGGGCCTTCCAGGACTTGAACAAGCTGGAGGTACTCATTTTAAATGACAATCTCATCAGCACCCTACCTGCCAACGTGTTCCAGTATGTGCCCATCACCCACCTGGACCTCCGGGGAAACAGGCTGAAAACACTGCCCTACGAAGAGGTCTTGGAGCAAATCCCTGGCATTGCTGAGATCCTGCTAGAGGATAACCCATGGGACTGCACCTGTGATCTGCTCTCCCTGAAAGAATGGCTGGAAAACATTCCCAAAAATGCCCTGATCGGCCGAGTGGTCTGTGAAGCCCCCACCAGACTGCAGGGCAAAGACCTCAATGAAACCACTGAACAGGACTTGTGTCCTTTGAAACACAGAGTGGATTCTAGTCTCCCGGCTCCCCCTGCCCAAGAAGAGACCTTTCCCCCTGGCCCCCTGCCAACTCCCTTCAAGACAAATGGGCAAGAAGATCATGCTACCCCAGGGTCGGCTCCAAATGGAGGTACAAAGATCCCAGGCAACTGGCAGATCAAAATCAGACCCACGGCAGCGATAGGGACCGGCAGCGCCAGAAACAAACCCCCAGCCAACGGCTTGCCCTGCCCTGGGGGCTGCAGCTGCGACCACATCCCAGGGTCGGGTTTAAAGATGAACTGCAACAACCGGAACGTGAGCAGCTTGGCTGATTTGAAGCCCAAGCTCTCCAACGTGCAGGAGCTCTTCCTGCGAGATAACAAGATCCACAGCATCCGAAAATCGCACTTTGTGGATTACAAGAACCTCATTCTGTTGGATCTGGGCAACAACAACATCGCCACCGTAGAGAACAACACTTTTAAGAACCTTTTAGACCTCAGGTGGCTGTATATGGACAGCAACTACCTGGACACGCTGTCCCGGGAGAAATTCGCTGGGCTGCAAAACCTCGAGTACCTGAATGTGGAGTACAACGCGATCCAGCTCATCCTTCCAGGCACCTTCAACGCCATGCCCAAACTAAGGATTCTCATTCTCAACAACAACTTGCTGAGGTCCCTACCCGTGGACGTGTTTGCTGGGGTCTCGTTATCTAAACTCAGCCTGCACAACAATTACTTCATGTACCTTCCAGTGGCTGGGGTGCTGGACCAGTTAACCTCTATCATCCAGATAGACCTGCACGGAAACCCCTGGGAGTGCTCCTGTACCATTGTGCCTTTCAAGCAATGGGCAGAACGCCTGGGTTCCGAAGTGCTGATGAGCGACCTCAAGTGTGAGACGCCGGTGAACTTCTTTAGGAAGGATTTCATGCTCCTCTCCAATGACGAGATCTGCCCCCAGCTGTACGCGAGAATCTCGCCCACGTTAACTTCGCACAGTAAAAACAGCACTGGGTTGGCGGAGACCGGGACGCACTCCAACTCCTACTTAGACACCAGCAGGGTGTCCATCTCCGTGTTGGTCCCAGGACTGCTGCTGGTGTTTGTCACCTCCGCCTTCACTGTGGTGGGCATGCTCGTGTTTATCCTGAGGAATCGAAAGCGGTCCAAGAGAAGGGACGCCAACTCCTCGGCGTCCGAGATTAATTCCCTACAGACAGTCTGTGACTCTTCCTACTGGCACAATGGGCCTTACAACGCAGATGGGGCCCACAGAGTGTACGACTGTGGCTCCCACTCGCTCTCAGACTAAGACACCTAGCCTGGGTAAAGCAGAGGCCAGAGGAGGAGGGGAACGATGGAGATGCCCCTCCACGGCCCCACTCTGCCCGCATCCCTGGGGGTGGGGTAGATCGGAGGAGCCCACACCCAAGTTCAGCGCACCCCGAGGCTTGATGGACAAAAGTAAATAGATAACTATGGACTCGCTCGACGCAGAGGGTCTGACCCCTTTAGTTCTCTTCGGGAAACAAAGAGCAGACTGTGGTGAGCTGGCAGAGCGCTGCCAACTCGCTCTTTGCTGCAGCCCCTTTTGACAAAGCCCAGCAGGAGCCCTGCTCAGAGCTGAGACGGTGCCCCTCCCCGCGGGGGAGGGGCTGGAGGGGATGGCTGCCGCGGTCCTATACATATATACATATACCTACATCTATATAGAGAGATAGATTATCAATTTTTCCCCCTGTGGATTAGCCCCGTGAGAAGGCGGGGGCGCGATGGCTCCCTGTTGGCTACGCAGGGATGGGCGGTTGCACGAAGGCATGAATGTATTGTAAATAAGTAACTTTGACTTCTGACAAAAAGTGCTGCATGGCTCGCATGGAATCCACGCGCTCCAGGGACGCTGCCCTCCCAGCGACTGGGGACCCCGTCACGTTCACAGCACCCACCCTCTTACCTGATAAGTCCCATCATATCAAACTTTCTATAAACAAAAATACAGCATAATCAGAAAGTGCCATTTCGCCATTATTTGTGATCGGTAGGCAGTTCAGAGCGTTACGTTTACTGTGAACAACAACAACAAATGTAAAGGTTTTATTTAGGATATTTGCATGGCTAGTCATCAGTCCATTTTATGAGTTAAAAATGTATTTTGTTGAGCAAAGTTTTTATGGGTTGTTTTGGGTTTTCTTTTATTTTGATGGTGATTTTTCTTTTGGAGGGGGAATATTTTTCTATACATATCCAATAATGCCTTCCATCTGAATGTAAAATAAGTACCCATGATTTCTATTATAGTATCAGTGTAATTATTAAAAAAAAAAAGATTTTGAGGCAGTTAAGCATGACCAATTAATGTCACTCTAGTGCTTAGGCTGCGATCCTATGGTAGCAATTCTGTGCTGGTGTAAATCTTACTTATAAAGTAGGAAAAAAGAACCGAGGAAGCACGTGGAACTTACTAATTCTATTCGAGGATTTTATAATGGCATATTTTTTCAGTATTAAAGTGAAAATGTTTTCAACTCTGGGTCCTTACATTTTTCCAGCTTCGTATTTGCAACATGGTAAATTGGATTTGCGGTGGAAGGGATGCGGGAGGGGGGTGGTTGGGAATGGATCCCTTTAAGAGCTACATTAAGGCTCTATCTTTAATCCTCTCAGCTTTTTGCCCTTTAGTAGCTCCCCTCCCCCTCCATCCCCGCCGGGACTTTTCCAGCTTTCCCCTGTGGTTAAGTAAGGTCTTTCCCCGACACACCCCCTCCCCCTCCCTTTCCCCCCCCATCCTTATGCGGCAGTGAATCCCTTTATTAATACTGGAAATCCCTGGCTGCTGCTGCTGCTGCTGCTGCACACACTGCAGATATGTTAAGGATGTTAGTAGTGATTTGATTTAATTGACTGTCTAGATCGGTCTCATTAAACAGTGGAGGTTTCATTGGTCAGCACTCTTTGATGAAAGACAGCCCTAATGACTGGCATTTGAGATGCTGCTGGCATTTTGAATTCAACATCTGCTGAAAACGGTAAAACTAATTAGTGCCCACCCACCCTGCCCGCCCCAGCAACTGCATATTGAAATTTGTTAAAGCACTCATCTTTATGGAAATCAATCATTATCCTAAAGAAGTGTTTCTCTGCCATCTTTCGGATTTCTGGTTGTGGCCCAGTAATTAACAAGAAAAGCATTGAACTGTTTGAATTTTATGAGCCAGTGTAACTCTGGCCTCAATCATATTCCTCCGGGATTTCTAAGCAGTCTATTTTATCAGCAGTTAGGGGACAGAACAGCAAATAAAACCACAGTGTTGATGGGGTCTGCATTCCACCACATATCCACCTTTGAGAAGTATGTTAAAAGACTGCAGACCACAGATTTAAACACACACACACACACACACACACACACACACACACACACACACACAATTGTAGGATTGTAAATCAGCCAATGAAAGCCCCCAGAGCAGTTGTAAGATTTGCCTTCTAGAACTCATATTCTAAAGAGAAGAAATTTCCCAGAACAGTGATGTTCTAGAGTATGTATTATTTATTTTAACGCTTTTTAAATAAAATCTTTATTATAAACCATGACTATTCCTAAGGCCATTCATCATTTTCTCTCTTGATTCTTTTGTTTGTGGAATGCATTTCATAGTAGTGTGATTGTAAGCTACTATTCTTTGACAAATATTATGGGTTGTTATTTATTTATTTAATCATTTTTCATGTCAAGACCTTAATTCTTTTATGGAAAGACAGCTGGGTTCCTGGTAGGCAATCAACAGATTTACTCTCGATGAAAAAGTTGAGAGAGAGAATGAATTATATATTCAAGGATTCTATGACCTTAAAAAGGAGAGGAAAAGATGGCAGGTGTTCTATGTTTTTAGTGGAAAGTGACCCTTGAAAGACACCTAGTGAGGCATGATGGTAATTTTTAAACTGATACATTAGTTTAAGTCAGGAAAATAGAACTTCTGGTAGAAGGTGTGTGCTGGGACCTGAGCTTTCCTTCATACTAATTAAAACAAAATTAAAATATAGAAGGCCAAGTTTAAAGTATTTTTTAAATATTAGCTTCAGTGGTTTTTGAATGGTCATTGTGTACCAGGCATGCACTAAGTGGTTTACAGAATTGTTTAATTTACCCTTCACAAGCACAGAATAATAAGATGTTGCTATTTTCATTACACCAATGAGAAAATTGAGGTTTAAGGAGAATAGGCAATAACTCAGATCTCATAAATAGTGGGGCTGTATTTAAACCCAATTATCCTCATACACCAAAAACTCACTCTGTGTATGGAGTAGTCTTATAAATTTACTTGTTAACTTCTTAAAGAATACTATCCTTTTTATAAATACAGTATAAAAATGAAGGACCCTGGGTGTATCTTCTTAATTCAGTGCATATTGTTGGCCCTTATATTTTCAATTTGTCTTGCAACAGAAAGCATTGTCCTACATTTGAAGGAGATAACTTTAGTGTGTTCTCCAAGACTGTGTAAGAAGACTTAACATAAAAGAAAAAAGATGAATGTGCATTATGAATTCATGTATTATATAAATTCAAGTCAAATGTAAATTATCAATATATTGATACTAAAATATTAGGGTGATCAAATATTATAATACATAATATGTTAAAAATCTATGTAGAAAAGATATTCATTATTTCATAGAAAAGAACTTTTATTATTTATAGACCATGTTTTATTTAGTTTGACAAAGTATCACTGTCACAATTATATAAACTAAAATATAGTAAATATACTTTTTAGTTTGCAGGGTATATAATACCATATAATTTTCATTTAGAAGTACTTAGCTTCTCTTCATTTTAACATAAAATGCTCATATAACTGTAGTTACCATGTGCTTTAGTTAAGATATCTTGTTCCCAGTTAAATCATCCCATAATTCATCAAAGTAAAAGAGATTTTAGTTGGGCCAGATGGAAAAGGAGGAAAGAAGATATCTTGTTCAGTTCCACTGCTTTAAAGAAAGTAGTACCTTCTGTGGCTGCTGGTGTGACTAAGAATATACTAGAATTTAAGTTGTTGCCATAGAAATTTATTGTTTAACCTTTCTTACATGTTTACCGAGTAAGAAGTTAGAATAGCTGATCTAATATTCTATAACAGGATTCTTTTTCTTATCTTTGTTTACATTAAATGTAATTAAAATTGTCAGGCATTTTAATACATGTCAAAAGTATATTGGCGATTTCAAGGACAGTTTGTTAATTTGGCTTTTTCCAGGGTTGCAGATAGATATAATTGGCATGTACAGAGACATGGATGAATTTGCAAGTTTGAATAGGGAAGTGTGTGTTTTTAATGTGTTGGTAGAATGGAAGGCAATGGCACCCCACTCCAGTACTCTTGCCTGGAAAATCCCATGGATGGAGGAACCTGGTGGGCTGTGGTCCATGGGGTCGCTAAGAGTCGGATATGACTGAGCGACTTCACTTTCACTTTTCACTTTCATGCATTGGAGAAGGAAATGGCAACCCATTCCAGTGTTCTTGCCTGAAGAATCCCGGGGACGGGGGAGCCTGGTGGGCTTCAGTCTATGGGGTCGCACAGAGTCAGACATGACTGAAGCGACTTAGCAGCACCAGCAGCAGAATGCTACATAGAATGCTTTCTAATTTAACTCTTCTGATAGCTAAATTTTAAATATCAGTTTTTTTTATTTGTATGCTTATTTGACAAAAAAAATGGAAATATAAAATGTGCAAAAATTCAGTTTTAGCACATGTTCACTTTTGATTTATTATTTCAATCTATTCTAAATGCAACATATTATTTAAATTTTAAAAGATGAGCTGTGTATGATATCAACAGGTATAGTAAATGCATACTCAGAATTACCAAGATATATGAGTTGTTTAAATTTGACCCAGAACCATAAAGAAAGGCGGCTACATTAAATAAATTTCATTTAATCTCCTGGCATTGTCTTACAACTCTAAAGTCACCAAAAATATGATTATAAAAGGTGATATACAAGACATGCAGGACTTTCTTGGTGTTGAGAGTGTTTCAAAGAAATGCCACTAAATGATTTCCTGAAAGCACATTTCACAAACAGAGCCATCCTGAAATCCGAATCAATATCGACTCTGTTCTAGCCTATCAAAATTTGATTGAGTTTCAGGAAAAAATTAAATAGTTAAGATAATAACAGATGAAGTGTTTAAGAATTGTAGCTTTATAATGAAATGGACCATTGAAGGAATCATCTTCATTTATTAAAGCCCAGGATCACCATTTGTCCTCAATTGATTGGCAATGTCCAGTTTATTGGTTTAGACTTCAAATATCTAAATGATCACTATTCTCATTCCATTTGGTTGCTAAATATAAACTATATTAATACCTCAAAAATAATTATTTTTTCTATTTAAAAGCTTACAATGTAATTATCTAATAATTGAAAGAATTTTGAATGAGTTAGAACCTAAATATTAAATTGGCAACAATAACTGGGTACTTGTATGAAAAATATTGTAGAAGCTCTCTTACAGCAGTTCTAACCTCAAGGAGTTCACAACCTACAAAGATGAGATAAATACATCATTCTAATTGTATGATAGTACATCATCAATAATTTTTAAATGATGTGATGCCACTAGAAAATTTTGTTTTTACCTTTTAAGTAATGTAGGATTTTGGCCATTTGGATGATTACAGTTGTCACATAAGTTTTGGAGAAGGCAGTAGCAACCTACTCCAGTACTCTTGCCTGGAAAATCCCATGGACGGAGGAGCCTGGTGTGCTGCAGTCCATGGGGTCGCAAAGAGTCGGACACGACTAAGCGACTTCACTTTCACTTTTCACTTTCATGCATTGGAGAAGGAAATGGAAATCCACTCCAGTGTTCTTGCCTGGAGAATCCCAGGGACGGGGAAGCCTGGTGGGCATGCCGTCTGTTGGGTCGCACAGAGTCGGACACGACCAAAGCGACTTAGCAGCAGCAGCAGCAGCGTAAGTTTTACCTCTTGTTCAAAGAGTTGAAAATCCTAAAACAGTGTTTTAAAATGAAAGAGATACTTGCATTACTTTGCTAGGCTTATTTTCATTTATTCTTTTGTAAAACGGGAATAATGTCTGCTATTTTGTAAGTTCACTAAGACTTTTCTAACTAATCCTTGTAAGAAGAAACCATCAAATAAGTTTTTATTTTAGCAAATGAATGACAGATGATTTTCAATGTTAGTTACTTGAGAAATCAAATATAAATTTAGAAACTTGAATAAAATAGTTTCTAGTATCATAAGAGTTACAGAATAGCTGTTTCTGGGTATTTGATTTGTGTCATTTACAGTATACATACTATAGATAACAAAAGCTTTAATATATTACATATACTTGAAAATTTTTATGGTAAAGCTAATGTTCCCCTAGCCATTTCTTATTTAGTAAAACCCAACCTTCAATTATCTAGTAATGTGTTCCAGGTGGACAAGTCCAAGGTTTAACAAGCAGAAAGCAATAGGCAAGTTGTGCATTTACTAACTTCTATGCATTATTCTCTTTGCCTCGAGCTCCATTTCTTTTCTTGACAGAAGAATACAGGAAGGAAGCATGTTCAGCTGCAGCATATCAATAGAAAAAAATCAATATACAGTGAAAAATGAGAAGTGCCTGAAATGTAGATGGTCAATCAACAGTGCAGAGAAACAAGTTTCTCTGCTTCCTAGGAAAGGGGGATGAGAGGAAAGGGTGACTGTTACCATAACAATAATGACTCTTACCAGATTCTGTGATATTTATTGTAAAATTTTCTTTTCTAAATCAATATCTTTTTAATATTTCCAAACTGCATATGATGCAAAAATTTATGCTCATTTTTATAATAGTAATCTGATTTGAATAGTATGTATAAATATGTAGAAATTTTGGCCACTTCTCCATAAGGCCTCAAGATTGGACACAACTTAGTGACTAAACCAACCAACATAGAATAATAAGATTACAACATAGCAAGTGAATTTGAAATAATGACATTGCCTATACATTATTGTAAAATTCACATGCTTAGTCCAAGCATTTTTATTCATTAAAATAATCATTTTATATGCTTTAAGTAATCCTATATGACTAAATTACTACTATATCTAAAATATTTTGTTGTATGATATGTACAATGATATCAAATAATAATTATTTGCTAATATCTATTTGTTAATTTAGATGGTTTCTGCAGCTAATCTGATAAAGTGGTAAATCCAGTTAACTTTGCTAATTGGATACATTTAACACCAGTTTGGATTTCTGTGGCTATATGTTTGAGTATGGCTTTGTCATTACTGAGTTGGAAATTTATGTTATGAACTTTACAAGGTTCCTCAATAATGGATCTAAATTGGCTTAACTCATTATCAGATGAATCTAAAGGGAATGAAATTACTAAAGCAAAGAGTTTAATTCTATTAATCCCTCTGCTTCCTGAATAACTGAATGTGCTCTGATGTCTCAATAAATGCTTTAATGAGGGAACTTAGCTTTATTATTATTATTATCATTATTAGTGGGGATCAGAAAATGTTACATTTTAAATTTTTCAGCTAAACTTTGGACAGGATTTGTTTTTTTTTCACCAGAATGGTCAGGATTCCAACAATCAGGTTTCATGTTACAGATGGTATTTGGTTTAATTAGACATTAAGAAATGGCAAGCAGAGTATTCTAGGAGATTATTACATACACCCTTATGATACAATATTATCAGGAATAAGACGAAGTCAAGAAACTAACAGCTGGAAACAGTAATAATCCCAGAAAAAATGAATTACATGGAACATCATGTTACTATTATAACTTTAAATTTATAATACCAAATTAAGAAGAAAGTCAGATCAGAGCCCATTTTAAAAGTATTTGCATAAGCATGACATCACTTATAGCCAGCCCGAAACTATTCATGCCACAAGCTTTGTACAATATAGTACCATTTTTTCAACATCCCCACATGGCTAGTCAACTTGGTGTCTATTAAATTTCTATCCCTGAAAGCCCAATTTATACACTTGATTAGTAATCAAATTCATAATTAGAAACAGAATGAGTTTCTTTTATAAGTGCATGGTTTTTAATTCATAATATCTTAAACTAGTATGACATATTTTAAGAAGAGATACTTCAGTCCAAAATATTGAGAAAAACTTTTATAGTAATGCATTCATAGATACTAGTACAATTGCTGAAAAGTAATAGCTCATTTTTTTTTAAAATTTTGATCATTCACTTGTATACTTTATCTGGGAATCACAACTATCAACTTAACAAGCCAGATTCTCTTAACTCTTACAAGGTAGGACAGTACCAAATTTGTTCAGATGCCTTAACCAGGAAATAGTAATATAGTGCTTTTGAATTTCTCAATTATTTCTGCTCTCAATTCTTTTTTTTTAAATGTGTTTATTTATTTATTTTTTGGAGGGTATTTACTTTACAATATTGTATTGGTTTTGCCATACATTGACAATAGCTCAGTTTTCAAAGTAAGCTGCTAGTGGTAACTGTATGTACCATGTAGCGCCAGACATTTCAAGGAGGCAAAACTGCGTTGGTGTCAGGGAGATACATCTTAATTATGCCTAATTTAGAAAATTGAAACATAAAGGAAGAAAAACAACTGAAGATGATGGAAATTTTACCTTGATATTTATTGATCTCCTATGCATGCCAGGCACTTAACTACACAGAAGAGACTAGAATTCTGCTTATCTGAATTTACATTCTATAGGGGATTACAGAAAACCATAGATAATGGTAAACCATTGACTAATGAAGAGCTATGAATTAAATACAATGAAGGAGAGACTGACTTATTTTTTTAAGGGAAGTCATGAAAGTTCTCTCTGAAGACATGATGCATGAACTAAGTGGAAAATATTAACAGAGGATCATTTGAAGGCTGGATAAAGAGAGATCCAGGCAAATAAATCAAGTACAAAATATCCTGATTTATCAGTGCTCATGAGATATTTGAGGATCAGAAAGAAGGCCAGATTGCCTGCCATCTGAACATAGGCGGATATGAAGTTGAAGAGACAGAAAGCAGAGAATGCCTTGTAAACCACAGCAAGGAGTTTAAATTTTATTTCAAGCATAACATAGATTTAAGTAGGCAAGTGATATGATCCAAGTAGTTTATATAGCCATTTTGGCTTGTTTTGTTGTTCATTGTTGTTATTCAGTTGCTAAGTTGTGCCTGACTTGTTGCGACCCCATTGCCTGCAGCACTCCACGCTTGCCTGTTTTCACTATCTCCCAGAGTTTGCTCAGATTCATGTCTATTGAGTTGGTGATGCCATCCAACCATCTCATCCTCTGACTTGCTTAGTGAGAATGAATTACCAGAGGGAAAGTAGAAGTCAGGAAGCTGCTGTTGCAGAGCTTGGGAAAGCCATGATGGTGTCTTGGACAGTTGTGGTAGTAGTGGTGGAAAGAAGTGGTGAGTTGTGTGGTATATTGTCATCTCCAGCAGAACATTGTATCAGAGCAGATGTGGGAGTGCCAAGGAAAATAATATGAGAGTTACAACAGTATGTGTGTGTGTTTTCTTTATCAACTAACTTGATGGTGGTAACTTTTATTGAGAAGGGAAGGCTAGAGGAAGCAGCTGTAGGTTTTAGAGTTCGATTTTGAACATGGTAAGAGTGAGATTCCTGTTTACAGTTTCTGAGTAGACTGCTGGACATAGAAACATGGAGGTCAGGGAGAGTTTGAGAAGAAAAAGTCTTAGAACTCATCATTCATCTTTTATCGGTGGCTCCATTTTCTAGAATTAAAAACTAAACCTATGGTTGTATTAACTGGTACACTCTACCTTCATGGCACACTTACTGAAAATTGAATGTAAACTTGGTTCTAGACATAACTAATGTAGAAAAGTTACAAAACATGTATGATATCGCTCATGTCTGTATATTTCTCCTCAAACCAGAAGACCCTATATAAAACCTAGCAAAATATTCATTTATGAAAATCAACTGAAAATGGAAAAAGATGGCTCAGATAAGGCTAAACAGCCTATAGTAAAAAGGGATAGTGTAAACTTTAAATTGAAATACTTAAGCTGCTGCTTTAATAAGCATATTTCTGAGTGAGAAGGAAGCAAGAAATTTTATCCATTATCAGACACAAAAGACTAAACTTTTTTTTTTTCCCCCAAGAGGACCAATTTCTGGCAAAGGAAGGTTAACTTTAATAATCAGTTGTAAAACAAGACAGGATCAGGCTCTTCTTATTTGGTAGTTAGTCAAATGTTGGACTCTGTTTTGAAGACTTTATTTTACTTTGGCTTTCAGCTCTGTGGTTTGGTCTGGTTAGCTGTTCAAAACCCTATGTCCCGTTTGGTATTTAGTCCAATTTTTGAGTAGATAACACAGTAAGAAATATTTAATGTTTTCCTCATGGAACAGTTTCAGCACACCATCACTAACTGTCTCTAATCCCTGATAATTTAAGTGTAATTGAACTTAGTCTTCTGAGTAAATTGTGATTACTTTTCATTTTATTTTAGTCCTGATGAAATTCAAATATTCATTTTAGAGCTCGTACAAGGATACTTTTCCCATAAGGCTCTAAGTGGCTTCAGTTCTTTCTGTTTGGTTGGGATGTCATGACATACTCAGCTTATTTTTAAAAAGAAAGTTAAAAGCTGGTTGAGAGCTCTGTTTGGTTTCTTACAAGACAGCCTCACAGTGCTACAGAGTTTGAAGTCTTTGGGATCTTATGGGGCCCCTGGCAAGGAACTTAATCAGAAAGCCTTGATTCTAGATTATGTTCTCCTCTAACTAGCTTTGTGATGCTAGGCAAGTCTCTTAAGTCTCATAAGTTCCAATTTTCATACCTAAAATGAGTCTGTGGACTACAATGAAGGCGTCAGAAAAAATTTTTCTGTAATGGGCCAGAGTTAACAAGTGTTTTATGCTCTATGTGCTAAGATGCAAAATCTAGGTTACTAGGAGATACTAAGTCCATATGTATGGACTTAATTAGATGTGTATCAAACAAGAGAGAAAACAAATTTTCAAAAATTTATGTTGAAAGAGTTAAAAACTTTATTCACTGAGGTTTAAATCTTATATAACTTTTACATGTCACAAAATATTGTCCTTTGTTTTTTTTCAACCATTTAAAAATACAACAATTCTTAGCTCACAAATGGCATAAAAATAGGCAGCAGAACTGATCTGTCCTGTGGGAGGTGGTTTGTCATTCACAGGACTAGATTAAATTCCTCTAATAAAGCTCAAATAGAAGCTTTATTACAGATTCATTGAAATATACAAAAATATTTTGCATTATACATATTATATAAATTTTTCCAAATTATATGGGATATGTATCTAAGTTTTTTTCATTCAATATACAGATATTTTATATTATGCCAGGGAATTTTATCATAATATAATTTTAAATGTGTATAAAATAGGCCAGGGGTAAAATAATGATTGAAGAGGTCTAACAATAAATTAGTCATGTTTGATAAGAATTATTGCAGTAATTTACAGCCTCATGTCTGCAGTTAGATTGTATCAATTCTAATCCTAGCTCTGGCTAGCTGTGTGAACTTGACCAAGTTATTAACCTTATAGCTCCTTGATTCTCTCATTTGTAGAATGCAAACAACAATGATAGCATCTACTTCATAGTAATGTCTTTAATATTAAATGTGTCAGAGCACTTAAAATGCCTATACGAGGTTACTACATTATGAACTTTCAGAAGGCTTTTAGCCATTAAGAGTGGTTCTCCATTGCATAAATATTTTTACATAATTTTCAAAATATTTATATCTGGTAGATCATTTTTTAAAATCACTACTTTCCAAATAAAGAATCTGAAGATTAAAAAGCACTTTACCTAGGAGTACCTTGCTCAGAAGCAGAGTCAAAACACAAAGCCAGATCAGAGGGACTTTAAAACTAATGGATTTTAGCTGCACAACTGGGTACTTGATGGGAGATTATCAGTATTTATCTTCCCCAACTTTCTGTGACATTTTTTTGCATCAATTTTGTTGTTTTTCCAGGGATTACAGATATATAATGTTATCTTGTTATGTTTCCCCATTCCATTCCTGTGTTGAAGCAAGCACATACTTTTTTAAAAAAATTTTAACACAATTAAATTTACCCCCATCTCCTAGCTTGTTCTACTATTGTACAGTAACTGATACTCTAAAATTTAATTCTGTTCCCTTTGTGCTTCCACTTCATAAACCTCATTTAAATCTCTACATTGTGGCCATTTTTAACTAAGCCGCAGAAAGAAAAGAAAAGAAAAACCCTCAAGCTAAATAGTACTAAAGTGACATGGTGGCTTAACACAATATGTTTTTTTTTTTTTTTTGGCAAAAGGTGCGGTATTTAAAAAATCTAAGAGCAGCATGATAACAAATAAATGCATTTTTAATGCTAGCATTTCAATAGTGATATTTGGCAGGAAGACTTATTTCGTCACCTTTATATATAAATATGATATGCTATGGAGCCAACTGACTTTTTTATTAATAAAGAAATCTGAGAGATTGCTTCTCTATCATTTAAGAAAATGAGAATAGAGAATTTTGCCTTTTTGCTGCTTCCAAGGTGTCCAATAGAACTGGGAAGGGAATTCAGATTGGTGCTATTATAAAACAAATTCTCCACCAAAATCAGTTATAGAACTGAACAGCTATTACATTTGGTTTTGAAGATTCTGTATTAGTTCGTATACCAAAGACCACAGTTCCTTTTGTTTGTCATCATACCTATCTATGAACACATCTATGATATAGTATTATTGCTGTTGTAAGGTTGCTAATAATCCACACTGTCATTTGGGAAGGCAATTCATTTTTCCTTCCAATGCCAAAAGTGAAGCCAGCTAAGATGTCAGAATACATTTGCTTAGGAAAGGAAACATGCTTTCCTCCCAGGGACTACATCCAGTATAATCTGTGGTAACTCTCCTATTTATAGAACTGTGTGCAATATTCCCACCATCTAATATATATAAAAAACTACAGCCTCCAAAAATGATTTCTTATTTTTAAAATTTGGAGAAATGCTGCATTAAATAACCTGAGTCCTAGTCCTTACTACAGGACTTCACTGATTTCGAGAAAGATTCTGAGTCCCCGTGAGAAATATGTGATATGCAATATTTCCCATACTTATTGACTTCAGAAGCCACTACCTTCTTGTCAGTCACAACAACCCTTGTTTGTTTTTCCAAAAGACTTATTTAAGACTTGGAGGGCAGAAGAGATAATTACTTGACATATCTTAATTTGGGAGGGGAAAAACAGAACAAAATAAGCTCAGGTCTTATAGAAAGCCAAACTCATAGTGTAGTGATCTAAAATAATAGGCTTAGAGCCAATTCTTTCTGAAAGAAAGTAGCAATTCAGAGAACTAATAATAATAAAAGAAAAAGAGAAGCCATTGCATTTATTTCCTATGGCATTCAGGCATCTCTGAGTCTAATTGTGTGCCATTTACCATGAAGAGCTTGGCCTTTCTTCAATTATGCCATCTGTTGAAACACAGGATAGATCACTACTTTATGACCTAGTGGTTCAAAATAGCTTGTGTCTCAATAAATATAGAACACTCAAAGGAACAAAATTTCTCTGTTACTATGGCTCTGAATGATGCATCCATTTAGCCCCAGTTTCATGGAATTAAGACTAATTGTTCACAGTAGAATTTATTTTAAAACAGTGTACCCTTCAAAAGTTACCCGAATCCCACTTGTCTTTAGTGAGTTGTCATTTTCATATATGGAATACCCAAGCCTAACAAATAAAATTAATAATAGATTGATAGTCTATGCTGATTAGTATGCAGTTCCTTAAATTTGTAATTGGGTGACTTTCTAACTGAAATTTATAAGCAAGTGTATTTCCTCTAATTTGGTGTGTTAAAATACTGAATGATTTTCCATCTGAATTTATCAGTTAGGACCATACTTAATGAAACAAAAGGTCAATTTGTTTTAATTTGAGGTCCTTTGTTAATTCAGTAGGCAAATTCCACTTGACGAAAAAGTCACCTCCCACCTTCTTTTAAAATAATCCATACCAATGTCCACTGTGATAAACAGATATTATTGAACATTTGGAAATCTTCACTCTCTAGATTTTAGACATTGTAAGTTCTTCCTGAGTAAGGCTCATGTGTTCTGTATGTTTTATCCTCCTTGCTTATTTGAAGAATGATATATAATAATAATATGATGTTACTTGATTGAATGAATACTTATAAAAACACTCATCTTTAAACTTTAAATATAGTTGCAAAATGGCAAGATAAAATTATTATTTTCATCATTTTTTCAGGACCCATACTCTTTCCAAATCAATGTTATAAAAATAGCAAAGCTTGATACTTGTAAACAAATATTTCCATTCCTAAGTCTATTATAGAGGTGGTTATCTTCCAAAGAGGGTATAGGGATTAAACTCTCTGATAAACTAATCATGATACATTCAATTTAAGAAGTTAGAAATATATTTATATGAAGTTAGATTTACCTAAAAAGCAAGCAAGTCTTAGTGCTGTAACTCAGAAAAGAAATATGACAAAATTTTTTTTTTTAGAAAAACCTAATGGAGTCTTTCAGGAAAAAATTTCCCTGCCTTGTGCTTATGCACATATACACATACACCTCCCCCCCCCCCAACAACGCACACACACACACACACACACACACACACTCATGGTTTAAGAATGAAGGTAATAATAGGCCATAAACTCTGGGTCACTGATTCAGAAAGGATGGAATGGGAGAGCATAACACTGAAAATCAGTCTAGACTGAAAAACAGGGAAATACTATAATTTTTTTTTTTCTAATTTACAACTCTAGTAGAATAACTAGAATGAAAATGATGTATTTGCCTAGTTTATGGAATAAGTAAAGCAGAGCTTTGTTATAGATTTACTAAAGTCACTTGTTTCTTTTAGAATTAGTTTAAATGTTTTGCTCTTGTGAAATTTGGCAAATGGGTAATACACAGTCCTGAAATAAGGATCAATATTTAATAAGACTTGAGTTTCCTAGGTGGTTTTGAAATTTAATCATCTTTAAAAATATTTATAAAGGGTTGTTAGTTTCAATTAAGCTCAAGCATATCTTGTCCCAAATTGCTTTAAGCCAAAGAGAATGTTATATGACATTGATTTTTTCTTCATAATATTTTATAATTCTTATAATCTTTTTGTCTTATAAAAGCAATAGTCATTCATTAAGCAACAATTACTTTTCATTTTTTTAAGGAGTTACAAATTTTATTGTTAAAAAAGCCTTCATTTCATTCATTTTTCAAGGAAATTTTAAGGACATTTACTGTCTTGGTAATTAACCAGCTTGGTAACTTTGAAATTCACTTTCTAATTTTGGGGTTAAAAAAAAAAAAACAACACATAACTCTAAAGAGTAGGAAAGAAACACCTATATTGTAAACTTTAAAAACAGTATACTGAAATTTTAAGTTCCTATGAATTCTGCGAGGGATCCTGCTGTATTTGTTTTTATTAGGGGTTTTACAACATTTGATGGATTCACTGCAGCAACTAAAATTAATTTGTGGTGTATTTTTTAGAATCACTGTACAGAAGTTTTTGGACAGAAAAAAGTAAATTCTGTGATTCTTAGTTTTTTTTTAAATTCAGGCAGATGCATAATAAGCATATATACTATTTTTTTTCTAAATTATTTCATTCATGTTTAGAAACATCAAAAATTTATTGCTTTACTGAAAGAAAGCTCCCACCTGATCCATGAATGTTTGAGGAACAATGAAAAAAATTGAAGTTTAAGGGAGAAATACACCATACTAGTTGCTCCTGACTGCTCTGCACAAGAGGTGAAGAAATAATCCAAAGTGTGCTGTAGGGATAAAAGGAGTTGAGAGTTACCAAATATTTGCCCTCCATTGTCTTTATGTTGTAAACACAGCTTGCATCTTTCCACTCCTTTGATGAAATGTAGTTAACACCATTTGAGATAAAATTAAATGTCATTTTGACTCTGGCTGTGTATCATGAGGGCTGCTGCAGAGATAATTTCTCATTTTCCATATGTATGTAATGGGGGCATAGCAAAAAATGGCAAGAAAATCTAGTCATCTGGGCCTTTTGAATTAAGGAATTCTTGAGACTCTTATCCTACTGATTATGAAGAAAGACATGAACCTGTGCTTTTTAGATGCAAAAAGCCATTTTGTAAACTGGGCTGTGTGATTCTATGTGACTGTAGATGATTATGAATCACATTATTTCAGCAGCCTAGTATTATAGCTTAACTACTTTACCATTAGAGTTTTTCTGTATTAACAAAAGTGCAACTCATAGACAAAGGTTATTTGTTCTTTGGATTTAATGTAGGTAGTAAAATGTATGTTTGAGCTGTGCTTCACTTATATTTACGATGATTTTGTTTTGGATTATAGTTTTGAGTAATGAATTTTCTTGAAGAATATATCATTTTTGCTTTTGCATTTATCTATTATTTGTAATTAACCTGAGCCTTAGAAGACTTTTTCCAAATATGAGTCTACGTATTACACTGAGTAATTTTATAACTAATTACAATTCTTTTAAGTCAATGCTAAAATTAAACTCTATAAATTTGTGTGGACAGGTAAACAGGTTCAATATATCTATCCTTCATCTCATCTTGAAAACCAGCCCATAAAATGAAAAAAAAAAAAAAAATTGTTTGAGAGATAGTGCCAAATTGAAGATACTTATTATGGCACTCTAAAAATGTGCCCAGGGTTAAAATTTATCACCCTGAGACATTAGTCAGGAAACCTGCACAGTTAATGGGAACCCTCAGTTTGACTAATTGTTGGCATTAAGAAGGAAATTTCAAGGTCTATTAAGAAAGAAAATGAAAACCCAAGTGCATATGTGGTTTTGGGCATATAGTGGAGTCTGGCAAGGACATGAAGAAAAAGTGATGAATAAAAATTATAGGAAAAGTTACAAAGAGGCTCTATGAAAGTCAAGTGCTGTAAGAGGAACAGGAAATAGCCAGTGAAGATCCAGATAGCAGCTTGATCTAGATTTTTTCTCAGAATGCCATTATATATAATAACTGTGGGTGTTTGTCACTTAACTCAAGTTGGTCATCAAGGAACAAATATGACTGGTAGATTTTTTAAAATTGGCTGCATATCAAGAACAGAAAAACTGAGCATCTTCCACCTGAGCAGAAAATATTTTTAATAATATCTATTTTTTTAATTTCATAAAAGGTATTTCTGTACCTTAAAGGTATTATAAGTACTTATTTAGATATAATTTTAAAATATTCTATAATATTCACAAACATTTGGGTTAAAAACTGAAACAAACATTTTTCTATGTGATTTTGGTAAATTTCTAGAGTGAAGTATCTGAAATTAGGAATGTAAAATTAGCCATTTCCCTTTTATTAGTTAATTAAAATTTTTGTCAATTCAGAACATGTTTCATTACTAAGCTGAAAATTTACTAATTTTTACATTTGGTATCCCAAAACAAAACACACATATTATTTTTTAATATAGCATGTATGGTCAGCCAATAGAATTATCGTGTGGTCAATATGTATTAGGGTGCTGTACTGACATTCATGGATATTAAGAGATGTTTAGTTCCAATTATAAGTAAATACATACTGCAACCTCGCTTCAGTCGTATCGAACTCTTTGCGACCCCATAGATGGCAGCCCACCAGGCTCCACCGTCCCTGGGATTCTCCAGGCAAGAACACTGGAGTGGGTTTCCATTTCCTTTTCCAATGCATGAAAGTGAAAAGTGAAAGTGAAGTCATTCAGTCATGTCCGACTCTTAGCGACCCCATGGACTGCAGCACACCAGGCTCCTCCATCCATGGGATTTTCCAGGCAAGAGTACTGGAGTGGGTTGCCATTACCTTTGGGTAAATAAGCACATTTGTACTACCACTGTAGATAGACCTTTGTGTTCAAGAAGAAATACAGAGAAAACACTAAACACTCTCATTTTTGTTTAGTATAAAGGATGCTAACTAGCTTCTGTACTGATAGCTTGCCAGGTTGAGCTAAGGTCCAGAACGGCTGCCTTACAGCTTTGTCTACTCTATCTGTGTTTTATTAAATTGGCCTCATGACCTGCAAGAATCTCTGCTTTTCCTGAGTGCAGACACAAGACACTTGTGTTAACAAGCATTTATTGAGTGAAAGGCAGCCTGCTAGGTGTCGGGTACAATATGATAAATAAGACAGCCCACACTCTCAAGGAGCTCATGTTTTAAAGACATTTCCTGTCAAAATGTGGGTGAAAACTACCAGATGTGCCTCTTTCAAGTTCAGATTCTTAGGCACTGTCTTAAACTTGCTGATTCATAATCTTTCTGGTAACCCTTGGTTCAAAATTAACACCCTACATATTTTAAGTCTTTTTATTTAAAATATTGTTGAGTAGTAGATTCTTTAGCAGAAATTTATTTTTAAAACAATGTAGTAATAGATACACTTAGGAAGTTGCAAGAGGGAAGAGGAACCTGCAACCCACCTAAAGGGGTGGAAAGACCTCTTGTAAGAAGGAACATCTCAGGTTGACCATTACAGGAGGCACCCAGAGTATGTGTGCTGTTTGGAATAGGGAGAATTATTGGATCTTTCTAGGAAGCAGCTAATTCATAAGCTAAGGTAGTAAAGTTAGAAAGAGACTGGTGTCAATAGGGAAATGCAAGGAGTTTGTTTAGGAGGAGAATGAAGTACACACACAAAAAAGGGTTATCAAAATAATTAGGCACTAAGTCATCAGGAACTTTAAATGTTAGTTTAAGAAAATTTGATTGTATCCTGTCTTAGTTTTGATGTTATTGTTTGGTCGCTTAAGTCATGTCCGACTCTGTGACCTCATGGACTGCAGCACGCCAGGCTGCTTTGTCCTCCACTGCCTCCCGGAGTTTGCTCAAATTCGTGTCCATCGAATTGGTGATGCTATCTAACCATCTCATACTCTGCCACCCTTTGCCTTCAATCTTTCCTAACATCAGAGTCTTTGCCAATGTGTTGCCTCTTCACATTAGATGACCAAAGTATTGGAGCTTCAGCAACAGTCATTCCAATGAATATTCAGGGTTGATTTCCTTTGGAATTGACATTCCAAGGCAAATAACATGAATTATTAAAAAAATCCAGTCTAGAGAGGGAGATACTGAAAAAAAATTTAAAATGAAGCCTGTTTTATTCTAGTCAGTTGTTGCCATGGGGAAGCATGGCAGAGAACTGCCAGATTGTCCAGTCTTTCAAAAATAGCCAGAAATCTGGTGTATTCATTAGAATTAGGTTCAGCTGCTAATAACAGGATATCCTAAAATAAGAATGAAATTATTTATTGCTCACAGATAGGTCTGGGAAAATGCAGTCCTAGGTTGGAATGTCAACTCTGTTCTACCAAAACTATAGGGAACCAGATTCCATCTAAGTCACTCCCCCACCATTCTTGGGCTGTGACCCTGTTCTTCTGTTTCTGCATGTGCAGGCAGCAGAAGAAATGGCCAATTTAACAGAAAGAGAACAAACTCATTTAGAAAGTTACTGGAAACTGCCATAGGATTCTACTCCATGTCTACATGCAAGGAAATGGATATGGAATGGATTTTTTTTTTTATTCTGAGTTACCATGATAACTTCTTATTATTATGGAGAAAATCTATTTATCACTGTGTTTGATCAATACTAATAGTACTGGAAAACAAAAATATCTGAGTTGTGGATGACCTCTAAACTCCCAGTTTGTTTATGGGTATCTTTGGTTTATGGGATTCTTTGGATATTATCAAGTAGCATAATGAGCTATTCAATATGTAGAGAAAGGATATATTCATAAGCTACTTTCATGATCAAATTTTCTGAACTTGATGACTAGATTGTTGGGTAAAAAAGTGAGAGAGAATTCAAGGATTACTCCCAGGGTTTTGGTTTGATTTATTTGACTAAGATATTGGTCAGTGGATATGGAATGGATTTGACTAATTTGGACCAAAAGTACCAAAAAATCATTGATTTTTGGGAAAAGATGAGTCCATTTTTGCACATGCTAACTAAGAACTCTACATTGCCATACTATATGCATTTTGATATTAAGACCAAAGGTAGGGAAGAAGTTTGAGTAATAGATTTAGGACTTACAGGATATGGTAAGTGAAAATGTCATTATAGAAGAAGTTATCAGGATAACATGGAAACAAATATAGATTGCAAAAGGCTGACATAATAGTACTGAATACTGGCAAAAAACATGGTTACTCAAGAGCTCATCAAAGAGATGTAAGGTCAAGATCATCATGAATGTAAATAGGTGAGAACTGAAGAAACTTTGAATCTTTGAACATAGTTTGAGTATAGTTCAGCAGATGTGCTATAAGTAATGTCCACATAATTTGTTAATTAACAGGATGCTAAGTTCAGTGAAAGGAAGATTTCTTGGGGAGGAAAATAAATGCCAGTGTGTTGATGAATGAATCTGCAGGTGTCAAGGTGGATACAAGTGATTATTATTAAATATTAAAATTTTGTTAAAATTCAGTTAAAATGTATTGAAGCAGCCAGAGTTTAAAACAAGGTAAGAGAAAATTATTTGCTTAGAATGGGATGCATATGAGCATACTGATTGGATTAGAAAAAGAGACAATATAGAGACTTTTCAAGGTGTTTATGTTGGATGATATCTAAATTGGATGATATGACTAATTGACCAGGGTTTGAGGACAAAAGTGTTTAAGGCATCAGGTCATAGATTCTTTATTAAAGGATGAGAAAATCTGGCAATGTGGCTTCATGTAAGCTTAATTTTGAGGATAAGAAATTATGAAAAACTATCCTCCCCAATACAGTGTTATTAATTAGGTGAACAAAAGTGGAAAGTGCATATGGAAAGACTTCACAGATCAGAGGCTCCAGCTGGGTTAGGAAATACTGATTTTATAATACTGCCATTTAGCAGAGGAATGCCTGTGTGTGAGTGTGTGGATGTGTTTTCATCCATGCTTAGGTAATTGAATAAAAAGACACACATGCTACTGACCCAAATATGCATTTGCTGGACATATTCTGTGGAAGCATAATGATCCAAATACTTTAAATGAACTCAATAGAAAATTATTCAACAGGGAAACAACTAAGTCCAAATTAGATAAAAAAAGACGAATAGTTCTAATAGACAGGAGCAATTTGAAAGGATGAGGACAATGACAGTCTCTGAGAATCTGAAGAGCAGATTGGCAGAAATAAGTTTTGGGAAGAAATGAAGTCTATTATCAAAATGAAGGATGCTAAGACTAAAATTTCTGAGTTGGAATACACCCTGGTAACAGAAGTGACTGGCTTAATTGAAACAAGGGCCAAAGTCTCAGGTAGTATATTCTCCAAGAATTTCAAAAGCTATTAGTTGTTGTTGGGGACATATCATTACTTTATAGAAACACATTATGCAAATTACAAAGATCAGGTTCAGATTTTGACACACAGGTCTAGGAGTTAAAATGAATCTTCTGTTTTTGTCAATTATTTGATTTCTAACTATCAAAGGATCATCTAACTTTCCTCTGTTTTAAATACTATAATGGTAAAATGGAAATAACAAAGATAATTTACCTTCCAAAGTAAGTTGTGAAAAAATTGTTAGTTTGTTTTAACAGGAATCAGCTGTGGCATTTCATAGAGAACATTATAACCAGAAAAATAAATTGTCTTATTGCAGTTTACTGAATAAACTGCTTTCTGCAGTCACTCCCTTCCATGGCTAGTGTGCAGACACCCAAGGAGTAGTTGTAGATGTTCCCGTTGATTTCACTTAGAGGTCTCAGTGATCTTTCCGAAGTTCCTTATGCACTGGAGAACATTTAATCTGGAGAACATTTAATTACAAGTAGGACATCACCATAGTCCCTCAACCACAGTTGAAAACTCCACTGAACAAAGTGGGAAACACAAGATTTCTTTATTTTTAAGGAAGAAGTTCTTCGAACAGTAAAAGAAAATAAGAAAATTGCCAGTGTTTCTCAAAATAGTTCTCAAGAGACTTAATGTGTTGCTTGTACATGTAAACACCTGTGTTCACTTCATGACAAAGGTTTTACACTTCCAAGAGAAATGAATATCATAAAAGCAGAATTCATTACCATATGTAAAATAGATGACCAATGCAAGTTCCAAGCATGAAGCAGGGCACCCAGAGGGATAGGGTAGGGAGGGGTATGGGAGGGGATTTCAGGATGGGAGGGACACATGTATACCTGTGGCAATTCATATTGATGTATGGCCAAATCCATCACAGTATTGTAAAATAATTATCATTAAAATTAAAACAAATTAATTGAAACATTAAACATTAATTGAATTATTTTTTTAAAAAGCGGAATTCAGGAATCTCCCTAAATGAAATCATGTGAAGGGAAGTAAAGTTCTCATCATAAAGGAGTAATAAAATTTCTCATTTAATAACCAATGGTAGGGATTTATTTCTGTCATGAGTTAGTTTTGATGAAGGTCTAAAAGGCTAAAGATAGGATTCATGTTAGGGATTTAGGTCATGAGGTGAATTAAAAAGAAAATCAAACAACACCACCACTAAGAAGGCCATGATTAGAAGATATTTTGGAGCCAATCATACACAGGAATAATAGTCATAATTTTATAGCCAAATGTTTTGTAAACATCTCAATGGGCAGACTATGTACAACTATACCTTTTACAGACTTTTAGATTTTTCTAAGAAAATATTTTGAACTATAAAAAATATAACAAGAAAAGTTTGTTTTCAGGTTTCTCCTCAATAACAATTATTTGTCTAAAGTAGCTTGGCTTTTTCTTTGAGTTGTTCAGCATTTTGTGCTATGGGTTGTGCTTTATGGGCCAAAATTTATACCAAGAGGAAATTTGCCTAATAATCATTCTATTGTTTTGCAGGATTCAATTATAATCATAAATTTGGAAGATACCTTAGATCAGTTTAAGCCATTTTCCCCATCTTTAAATTTTCAATAGAGAGACTGTTTGTGAACCAGCCAAAACATTTGATTCATTCCTGTCTTCCAGTTTGAAATTCTTATTCAAACCTCTTTCTCTGAAATATAGTTGAGAAAGTAATAGATGTAGAAGAAAAAAATGAAGGAGAATGTTTATTCTTTGTTTTCCAAATTGTCATGTACAGTTAAGGCAATTCATTGGTTTAATTAAAAATATTTTAGTTATGAATATTTATTTTAGAATAAAATATTTTAAAATATTTTAGAATATGAATTTCATGTGTGGCTAATAAGGTTGTGATAGGACATTTTGATAGAAGAAAAAAAAGAAGACGTTAGTTATGTTTAGTAGGCATTGAAACTGTAAGGTGTAGGGAGGCACAATTACTCCTCTCATTGGCAGATGGGAAAAAGCGTAGGTGTTTGGATTTGGGTGAATAGAGTTGCCCTGGCAGATGGTCATGATTTACACTGCTTTTATTCCTATGGTTTACAGACAGTATTCCCACCCTCTGTTTCATATTCTGCCAAACAGAGGAGTCAGTGTTTGTGGTTTATAACTAGAGAAAATGCATTCTCATTATGTGGCTGGCAAAAAGGTGAGGAGTAAAGAAAATCCCAATCTTCCTGAAGTGACAAAAATGTGCTTCTGAAATATTACAATTCCTATTTGATTTATCCATAGTGATAATTGTTTAATTGGCATGTTTCAAATGGGTCAATTGTGTTAAGGTATTTTTTGGCAGCAGGGAAAACATTAATAATAAGACACAAAGAATTATAAATATTGATCAGTGACTGTAGGATTACTAGTACGGACTTGGACATATGACTGTTGTTTTGCTATTTTAGTCACTAAGTAGTGTCCGACTCTTTACAACCCTATGGAATGTAGACTGCCAGGCCCCTCTGTCCTTGGGATTTCCCAGGCAAAAATACTGGAATGGGGTGCCATTTCCTCCTCCAGGAGATTTTCCAACCCAAGGATCAAACCAGCGTCTCCTGCATTGGCAGGCAGATTTTTTACCACTTAGCTGCCAGAGAAGCAAGACTTGGACTTAGGTCATATTAAAATCTTTTGCGGAGATTTGTGAGTTGGACCTAAATTATAACCTTTTATAAACTTTATTGATTCTTTGCCAAAATGTACCCTGTGTACTAAACTATAAATTTACAATCTTGAAACAGTGTCTAAGTTAAGTGGTTTTATTTATTCATTTATTTAATAGAAACTTTTGAGAATGAGAAGTAACATCATGACAATCTTAACGTTGTGATAACTACACGACAGTTTTTTTTCTCTATCATTTATAGGATATAATTTTTATCATGAAGTAAACTTGATAGATTGAATCTAGCAACAAAAATTTTATATAATTTATAAGTATATTTTTCTCAGGTAAACCTATTAACTTCTTTTTAATCTGTAATGGGGTTGGAGGTTTTTTCTTATTGGAGAAAACAGAGATGGTGGTATTGTAACTTCTGTTTAAGTGATATTAACTGGAATGTTTTTGGTGTTTTATTCATTCATCAAGTATTACTGACAGTCTAAGATGTGACTAATATGTTTGTGCATACATTATAAATGGAATTATCTGCTTGGAAATATAAGATAATCAGCATAGTCTCTGATTCAAAGCTAACAGAATGGGAAAAGATGAACAATGTCTTTGACAGTGGATAAGAAAAGGCTCCAAGAGTCATTCCATACCTGGGGAAACAGTTAAGCAGTAATCAGTTTCCAGTTGTCTTCAAGAATTACTTTGCATCCAACATGCTACATTTTCCTTTATTTGATGGAGAATAACGTATTTCAAGCTTCCTTGATGTTTCCCAGGAAATATACCTTTTAAAACAATGCAAATATTTATATATTTCAGGGAGAAGTATGTTATTTGCAAAAATAGCAGATGTATGAATATCTTGAGATGTTTGTGAGTCCAGATTTTACTCTGAAGACAGCCAGGTAGCTTTCCCTGTAAGCATTCCCAAGTAAAATGAGACCAAAGTCACATATTGGTTCCAAGTCAGCAATCTATTTTGTGGATAGGAAGGTATAGCACTGTTGCTTAAGGATGCTTTTCCTGAATGAATGTTAACAAAGTTTCCTTCTTTAAACACCAATGTGTGTCTCTTCCTGTTTCTCCACAGTCTTTGACACAACAGGGAAATTGCTTCACACAATCAGCAGTAATTAGCTTTACCCATGGTTTTTCTCATCATAGGTTAGTGGCTCAGAGGTTAAAGCGTCTGCCTGGAATGCAGGAGACCCGGGAATGAAGAAGACCCGGGTTTGATCCCTGGGTCGGGAAGATCCCCTGGAGAAGGAAATGGCAACCCACTCCAGTACTCTTGCCTGGATAATCCCATGGAGGGAGGAGCCTGGTAGGCTACAGTCCATGGGGTCGCAAAGAGTCAGACACGACTGAGCGACTTTACTTACTTACTTACTTCCAGTGTTTCAGAATAAAGTTGTATTTGTCCTTTGTAAGTTATCTCATTAAATTTATTAGTGCTCCTATAGTAACAAAATAGAATCAAATAAGTTTTCAGTGGGTGCTGTGGCTAATTTTAAGGAGAGTGACATTTTTGACACTTCTCAATGACACATATCATGTGATAACAAAATGTTTTGGCTAGTAAATGTGAATATAATACAACTTACAAGTTATTTTTGCTTTTACAATACATATTTCTATTTCCGCTAGATCTGTCAAGCAGAAAATTCAGACACTTCATTTTAATTTGTTTGTTAGTAAGGTTAAATTAGCACATACTTTCTTAGGAGTCAACTAATCAGAAATTTACATTTAAAACTAGAATGACATATGTAGTAACAGTTTGTCATAGCCAAAAAAACTGAATGCCTGGGTAAGGTTACTGCAGACTGAGAAGTAACGCAGTAACAGGGTTCATATTTTGTAAAATAGCCTGACCTACTTTCACTTTTCTTAGAATATGTTAGGTAGAGAGACAGAAGCATTCTGCCATCCAGAGAATTTACCACTAATTTTGGAAAACTTTAGACACATCCCTGTCCGGGAAAAAAAAAATTCATTCCTGATTCTGTGCTTTATGAAATTTTGTCTCTTTATCTTAGACATACATGAACAAATGTTTTAAATGCCAAATACAGTGTTGGTCATTTTCTAAATAGATTAACATGTGAACAAATGATTGTATGCCAAAGGGAATTGTGAGATTGCTAAAGAAAAACTAGAAACCAAAATGGTTATTCTAAATATCAATATCCCTTATAAAATACTATCACAGACATGTGCATATATATCATACTAGGTGGTTCTGTTCTCAGAGGCATCTTCCAACTGTGAGAGTCTAACTGTCGTTTGCTACACCCAACTCGAAAATAAATTCTGTATCCAACAACCTCTTATAATGACAACTGTGTTAGCAATTGAAACTGATTTAAAAAATACAAGTTCAGACAATACAGATTTCTGTAATGATAATACATATTTCAACGTAAGGTTTACATGTAGAATATTATTAATGCTATCATTAAAGAATTCTTATAGCTTTTACTTTATTTTTGAGAAATAAGAAAAAACATAAATACATATTCTGGAAATATTACTGTTGCATATAACTGATTTTTTGTTGTTGTTGTTGAGCATTGACTGCTGCATATTTCTATATATTTATTTTAATTTTTAAAAATATCTAAGCACTTCTTCTTGTGGACTAGTTACCAAAATGTTTTAAAAGAGAAAAGAGGTTAATTTTATTAGTGTATATTAGTGTTTGTGAGTATATATTTAGATTTGTCTTAAGTTTAGATTGCTGCTGCTGCTGCTGCTAAGTCGTTTCAGTCGTGTCCAACTCTATGTGACTCCATAGACGGCAGCCCGCTAGACTCCCCAATCCCTGGGATTCTCCAGGCAAGAACACTGGAGTGGGTTGCCATTTCCTTCTCCAATGCATGAAAGTGAAAGGTTGAATGAGGTCAAATTATTTTTATGTGATTTTTAGAAAGAAACTGTATATAAAATGAATTTAGAATTTATGATTTTGTGAATTGATTAGCATTTCATAATATTACAACTCTAAGTATTTAATTTTAATTGCCTTACATTAAAAATAAAACATATTTAGAGAAATAAATATATTTATAGTTTCAGATATAGGGACAAATAAGGAATGAATTTTCATACTTCAGTAAGATATTAGTATTTGTTTCAGTACCACTGGTAAGGAGGAACATACACATACATCAAGTAAAATGTACACTAAAACTTTAATTGTATGGAATTCAGGATCTTTGTAATTTACTATGGACAGTAGAGGTATTCAAGTGAATATCCAATTAGGTAAATTAGTCTTGAATATGCATCAGGACTAACTCCATCTTGTAAAGTCTTAGATCACTGTTAGGGTACCCCTAAACCCTACCTTCTTACTGACTTAAATTTTCCCATTATTTTTACTTAACTATCAGTATTTCAGTCTTTACCTTCTTCTTCCAAATTATGACAAATTTTCAGAAATTTAAAAGAAAACAACTTTTCCTTTTAGAACAGTTTGTTATCTGTTCATGATGAATAAAGAATGAAGTGGCGTTTATTGGAGGGATGGTTATACATGGTCTAGGCTTTCCCAATAATAGAGTTGATCTTATTTTTTAAAACTTTCATTGGAATACAGTTGATTTACAGTGTTGTGTTAGTTTCTGCTGTGCAGCAAAGTAAATCAATTATGTGTATACATACATCCAACTCTTTTTTAGATTCTTTTCCTATATAGACCATTACAGAATATTAAGTAGATGCCCTGTGCTAAGCAGTAGGTCCTTATTAATTTACTATTTTGTATATAGCATTGTGTATATGTAAATCCCAATCTCCCAATTTATTGCTCCCCTCCAAGAGTTGATCTTTAAAGACTGTTTTGAAGCAGATAATATCATTTAGAGAATGTACTGATTGCAGAGCATAGAAATATAATTATTAGAATAATACTGAAAGGAAATAAAGAGTAAGATGGGGTCATGAGGCAGGCTTCCCTGGCAGTAGATGGCATCCCTAGTCACAGTGCTTGCACATATACCTGGGATCAAAGTAAACCAGAAAGGACATGAAGGATTAAAATGCATCATATGCTTTGATTGGATTTTAAGATGTGATTATCGTACTGTTTTTATAAGAGTACATAATGAGATCAAAATTTGTGAAAATGTGTTCTTCACTAATAAAAAAATGCATATTTCCAGGTAAGAAGATTAAATTCATTGGCCTGCCCTAGAAGTGGCAGTTCAATATTTTACCACTGTGGTTCAGGATATGTTTTTGATCTTCTATTTATTACATCAATAGCGAAGGTACATCCTTTTTTAGTGTTTAGACCAAGTGATTCTCAATTTAATAGGTACTTTACTTTTGAATCACTAATTCATTAAATGAAAAGTTTTCTTTTGAGATCAGCAACACATGCCAGTGTTCCTGGTTTGTGCTGGACTGAGGAATTTCCAGGGATGTGGAACAAACTGGAATGAATTTCTCTCTAAAGCACATACAATACACATACTTTAAAAACCACTGATACTAGAATTGATTTTGGAAGATGAATGGCTTCTTTACATTTGCTTGACATTGTGAAGAATACAAATATTCAAGAAGAATACTATTTTTTCATTTAATTTACTAAAATGCTAATGAATACTTTTTCTTTAATCTTTGAGGTGACCTCTCTACCCAGACCTGTCTACTCATCTGTACCCACCCCTACCTCTCACTTAGGTTAAGTACCTTTATTCTAAAATAACCACTTTTATTCCCATCTCTGTCTTAAAGGGACCTAGTAGTACGGTGGCCATGTTTTCCTACACCAAAGCCAAAACACATGGTTTAACTCAAGTTGGTACACTTCTGTATTATACTTGAGATCAGAAATATCTCAAATAAATATGGATATATGGCTGTGCAACTAAAAAAAAATGCAGTCTTAAGATTTGAAGTTATCAAACAAAAATTTGAGTAAAATTAATTGATTTCATAAAGAATATAGGCAGTTCACTGTCTTGGTTAGTAAATGTTCCATTCATATTTCTTCTAACACCCAGGGAAAATATGATGTGACAACATTACTTAAAGTATTTCCTGAGTTTCCTGTATTCATTCAGTTAATAGAGTTTCATCACCCTTATCCCATGCTTCCTATAAATAGACTAGTTTAATCTGTATAGTAATTCAACACACATCCTGTTACAGATAGACTTTTTCTTTTTTTTTTACTAAATCTCAGTCATAGGGTTTAGTAAGAAATGGCAATAAATGCACTAGTTCATAAGTTTATTGAAGCTATAGCTTTCTAAGGTCCTACACTTGTGATATAAAGGAGTGATTTGCTAGTAACAAGCTTTTACATTTATAGACCATATTTCCTAAGCTACTTCTTGGAACTGAATAATTCTAACTTAATTGTCCTCTTTAAATCAGATTTACTATAGTTATTTCCTTTGCAGCATTTCAAGAATAACCATATTATTCTCCAAGGAAGTATCTAATGGAATATTTTAGCTTAGATCTTTCCTTGAGGCCCCACTTGAAGAGATCATCTGAGAAAATATTAGTCCTTTTTCAAATGTCTTTATCATAGCATTTTGTCCCACACTAAGGGAAGGATGGAGCACAGAGGTTGAAGGGACATACCAAATTGTTAAGATTTCATTTTTTTTTTTAATGCTATTTTTTTAAAATTTTTTTAAATTTTTATTTATTTATTTATTTTTTAATTTTAAAATCTTTAATTCTTACATGCGTTCCCAAACATGAACCCCCCTCCCACCGCCCTCCCCATAACATCCCTCTGGGTCATCCCCGTGCACCAGCCCCAAGCATGCTGTATCCTGCGTCAGACATAGACTGGCGATTCGATTCTTACATGATAGTATACATGTTAGAATGCCATTCTCCCAAATCATCCCACCCTCTCCCTCTCCCTCTGAGTCCAAAAGTCCGTTATACACAGCTGTGTCTTTTTTGCTGTCTTGCATACAGGATCATCATTGTCATCCTTCTAAATTCCATATATATGTGTTAGTGTAATGTATTGGTGTTTTTCTTTCTGGCTTACTTCACTCTGTATAATCGGCTCCAGTTTCATCCATCTCATCAGAACTGATTCAAATGAATTCTTTTTAACGGCTGAGTAATACTCCATTGTGTATATGTACCACTGCTTTCTTATCCATTCATCTGCTGATGGACATCTAGGTTGTTTCCATGTCCTGGCTATTATAAACAGTGCTGCGATGAACATTGGGGTACACGTGTCTCTTTCAATTCTGGTTTCCTTGGTGTGTATGCCCAGCAGTGGGATTGCTGGGTCATAAGGCAGTTCTATTTGCAATTTTTTAAGGAATCTCCACACTGTTCTCCATAGTGGCTGTACTAGTTTGCATTCCCACCAACAGTGTAGGAGGGTTCCCTTTTCTCCACACCCTCTCCAGCATTTATTGCTTGCAGATTTTTGGATCGCAGACATTCTGACTGGCGTGAAATAATACCTCATTGTGGTTTTGATTTGCATTTCTCTAATAATGAGTGATGTTGAGCATCTTTTCATGTGTTTGTTAGCCATCCGTATGTCTTCTTTGGAGAAATGTCTATTTAGTTCTTTGGCCCATTTTTTGATTGGGTCGTTTATTTTTCTGGAATTGAGCTGCATAAGTTGCTTGTATATTTTTGAGATTAGTTGTTTGTCAGTTGCTTCATTTGCTATTATTTTCTCCCATTCAGAAGGCTGTCTTTTCACCTTGCTTATATTTTCCTTTGTTGTGCAGAAGCTTTTAATTTTAATTAGATCCCATTTGTTTATTTTTGCTTTTATTTCCAGAATTCTGGGAGGATCATAGAGGATCCTGCTGTGATTTATGTCGGAGAGTGTTTTGCCTGTGTTCTCCTCTAGGAGTTTTATAGTTTCTGGTCTTGTATTTAGATCTTTAATCCATTTTGAGTTTATTTTTGTGTGCGGTGTTAGAAAGTGATCTAGTTTCATTCTTTTACAAGTGGTTAACCAGTTTTCCCAGCACCACTTGTTAAAGAGATTGTCTTTACTCCATTGTATATTCTTGCCTCCTTTGTCAAAGATATTGTCCATATGTGTGTGGATTTATCTCTGGGCTTTCTCAGCCAACTTTACATCAAGTGGTTGATGTACATTCAATTTGTAGATATGAAAGAGATTTTTCTTTTCTTACCCTGATTAATTTTCACCAGTGACAAAGTAACTGGCTACTAAGAAATATATGGAATGAGGCTTACTGTCTCTTAAAGTCTCCCAATGTGTTCTAGAAACCATTATTTAGAAAGATAAATGAATAAATGGTGGTGGTGGTGGTTTAGTCACTATGTCCTATCTGACTCTGCAGCCCCATGGAGTGTACCTTGCCAGGCTCTTCTGTCCATGGAATATTCCACTGTAATAGTGGAGTAGATTGCCTTTTCCTTCCCCAGGGGATCTTCTCTACCCAGAGATTGAAACTGCATTGGCAGGCCAGTTCTTTACCAATAGCACCTCTCCCCTCATATCTCACTTCTCACTACTGGAATGATAACTGGGTTTTAGAGGTAATAGGATAAAAGCTCTGTTTTTTGTTTGTTTGTTTTCTCCACTAAAGTTTTATTTTGAATATTTATTATTTTAATTGTTCCATATGTAGATTGGATTTTAACTGAGCAGATACAACCTAAATACTGAAAATGATCATCAGATTAGAAGATATTATCTATGTTTTTTTTGCTGCTTCTCATTATAACACAATTATTAATTTTTTAAAATATGAGAGACTGTAACAGTTGAGCTATATGTTACTAAAATACATCCCTACATTCTGGTTACTTAATTTTGAATTATCAACACACATTTTTTTAAAATTTATTTTTAACTGGAAGATAATTGCTTTACAATGTTGTATTGGTTTCTACTGTACTACAGTGTGAATCAACAATAAGTATACATATGGTCCCTCCCACTTGACCTTCCCTCTCACCCCTCCCACATCCCACTCTCACCCCAGCCCTCTAGGTTATCACAGAGCTGAGTTCCCTGTGTTATACAGCACATACACTTCAGTTTAATGTTATTATAAATTCCTTGACCACATGCAGATCTAGAATATGATTTGGTTTTGAGCAATGGATAGTCTTTGGTGAATATTTTAGTCAATGGTTTTCTTTCTTTTAAAAATCCAAATTAAATGTATAATAGCCCTATTCAGTTCAGTTCAGTTGCTCAGTTGTGTCCAACTCTTTGCGACCCCATGAATCACAGCACGTCAGGCCTCCCTGTCCATCACCAACTCCCAGAGTTCACCCAAACTCATGTCCATCAAGTTGGTGATGCCATCCAGCCATCTCATCTTCCATCATCCCCTTTTCCTCCTGCCCCCAATCCCTCCCAGCATCAGAGTCTTTTCTAACGAGTCAACTCTTCTTGTGGGGAGGCCAAAGTACTGGAGTTTCAGCTTTAGCATCATTCCTTCCAAAGAAATCCCAGGGCTGATCTTTAGAATGAACAGGTTGGATTTCCTTGCAGTCCAAGGGACTCTCAGGAGTCTTCTCCAACACCACAGTTCAAAAGCATCAATTCTTCAGCACTCAGCTTTCTTCACAGTCCAACTCTCATATCCATACATGACCACTGGAAAAACCATAGCCTTGACTAGACGGAACTTTGTTGGCTAAGTACTGTCTCTGCTTTTCAATATGCTATCTAGGTTGGTCATAACTTTTCTTCCAAGGAGTAAGCGTATTTTAATTTCATGGCTGCAGTCACCATCTGCAGTGATTCTGGAGCCCCCCAAAAATAAAGTCTGACACTGTTTCCACTGTTTCCCCATCTATTTGCTATGAAGTGATGGGACCAGATGCCATGATTTTAGTTTTCTGAATGGTGAGCTTTAAGCCAACTTTTTCACTCTCCTCTTTCACTTTCAAGAGGCTTTTTAGTTCTTCTTCACTTTCTGCCATAAGGGTGGTGTCATCTGCATATCTGAGGTTATTGATATTTCTCCCGACAATCTTGATTCCCGCTTGTGCTTCTTCCAGCCCAGCGTTTCTCATGATGTACTCTGCATATAAGTTAAATAAGCAGGGTGACAATATACAGCCTTGATGGACTCCTTTTCCTATTTGGAACCAGTCTGTTGTTCCATGTCCAGTTCTAACTGTTTTTTCCTGACCTGCATATAGATTTCTCAAGAGGCAGGTCAGGTGGTCTGGTATTCCCATCTCTCTCAGAATTTTCCACTGTTTATTGTGATCCACACAGTCAAAGGCTTTGGCATAGTCAATAAAGCAGAAATAGATGTTTTTCTGGAACTCTCTTGCTTTTTCGATGACCCAGGGGATGTTGGCAATTTGATCTCTGGTTCCTCTGCCTTTTCTAAAACCAGCTTGAACATCAGGGACCATGAATTCATGGTTCATGTATTGCTGAAGCCTGGCTTGGAGAATTTTGAGCATTACTTTACTAGCATGTGAGATGAGTGCAATTGTGCGGTAGTTGGAGCATTCTTTGGCATTGCCTTTCTTTGGGATTGGAACGAAAACTGTCCTTTTCCAGTCCTGTGGCCACTGCTGAGTTTTCCAAATTTGCTGGCATATTTAGTGCAGCACTTTCACAATAGTTCTCTACGTTTTTAATATGGCAATTTGCTTGCTCAAGAGAAAATTACCATTATTTATAATAATTCTCTGTTATAATATTTTTATGTATATCTTAACCTAGTTATTGCTGCTTAAGAACTTAAATGTAAAATGTATGAGATATCTGAGACTGAGGAGATAATTGATTCTGTAATTTCCCCATATTCTTTTAAAATAGTGCAATTCCTTCTCTTTCTCTCTTGACCTATATCCTTACTACTATAGCACTTCATTTCTCTTTTCCCCTTGGAAATAGAACATCTTACAGGTTTTATTACTAGCTGTCTTCAGTTCCTCTTCCTTTGTTTTCCCTTCAAACCTCGCCATCAGGCTTTCATCCTTACCACTCTTCTGAAACTGTTCTTTCCAAGGTTACTAAAGACCATTACACTGTAAATTCTACTTGCCATTTTTCAGTCCTAAAATACTTGAACCATCGATAACATTTGAAGCCGACTATCATTTCTTTTCTTTAAATGATTTTTTTCACTTATCTTCCAAGTGAGAGATAACTTCACTAGTATCTTCTAGTTTACTTCCTCCCTCACTGACTACTTTCTATCAATCCCTTTGTTCACTTTTCCTCATCTGCCCAACCTCTTCACCTTTGAGCATCCTCAGGGCTTACTTCTTGCTTCTCTTTTCTGCCATTCTCTTTCCTCACTGCTTTGGTATTCTCATCTGGTCTCGTGAAATTAAATGCCATCTGTGCAGTGATGACTGCTAAATTTATATCTCCAGCCTGGCCCTCTTCCCTGAACACTAGGCTCATACATTTATCTGCAGAGTTGCATTTCCATTTGGATGTTTAGTAGGCAGTCCACTGCAACATGTATACAACTGATCTCATGGTACTTCTTTTTTAAGTTGTAAAATTTTCTTTCTTTTTTATTGATGTATAATTGACATGTAACATTGAATTGTGTTAGTTTTAAGTGTATAGCATAATGATTTGACATATGTATATATTGAGAAATAATTATCACAAAGTTTATTTAATTTAACATCTATCACCATGCAGAGTTACTTTTTTTTTTTTGCAATGAAAACTTTAAGATCTATTGTCTTTGCTACATTTGGATATACTATACAGTGCTAACTATGGCTATCATGTCATGTATTACTTCCCCAGGACTTATTGATCTTATAAATGAAAGTTTGTACCTTTAGATCACCTTCACTTACTTTGCCCACCCTCCCTACCCTCTGCTTCTGGAAAATTCCAATCTGTTCTCTGTACCTATGAATTTTGCTTTTGTTTCTTTTTAGATTCCAAATATAGGCAGTATTATGCCATTTTTGTCTTTCTTTGTCTGACTGATTATTTCACTTAACATAATACCCCAAGTTCCATCCATGCTATCACAAATGGCAGGATTTTCTTCCTCTTTTACGGCTGGATAATTAATATGAATAATCATATTTTCTTTGTATTTTCTTCTTCTTTTTTAGTATTTCTCCCAGTTATAACCCAAGTTTTATGAAGGGTTTTTTGCAGTTGTTTTTGTTGTTGTTGTTGTTGTTGTTGTTGTTGTTACTTTGTTAATACGTTTTCATTAGTGCTAGACGGGAACTAGGCATTTAAAAATTATTGAATGTACTTATTTTTTATTGCCTTATAATTTCACTGTCTTTAAAGATTTAAGATTTTCTCTGAGACTTAACTTGTCTGTTTAAAAATCTGCATATATCCAGTTCATTTAAAAAATGTATATGTTTTTAATAAATTTTTATGTGCCAAGCCTTTTGTCTGTCATGTTGGTTAAAGAAAATAAATTGCAGGATCCTTGTTCTAGGAGCTCACTTCCGATTGGAATTCAGTGATATTAATAAACCATCAAATTCACTGTAATGGAAGTTGTAGAGCAGGGAGAAGCCATGCCTAAGAAAGCATGAGAGTAAGAATGGACATGAAAGATTTGTGTACCTATTTAAGTTCCTTAACGTCCCTCTATCCTAGGTCCTCCCTCTAAAATAAAGATTAAACTTTCCTGTGCTATTATACAGGGAACAAATCTGGAAATGAATATGGATTGGCTAGCTCTGGTTTGACATAAGGTAGTTGCTGTTGTTGTTTAGTTGCTTAGCCATGTCTCTTTGTGACCCCATAGACTGTACCCTGCCAGGCTCCTCTGTGGAATTTCCCAGGCAAGAATACTGGAGTGGGTTGCCATTTCCTTCTCCAGGCAATCTTCCTGACCCAGGGATCGAAGTCAGGTCTCCTGCATTGCAGGCAAATTCTTTACTGCTGAACCATTGGGGAAGCCCCCTTGACATGAGGTAGAAACACACTTAAAATTAATCTACTCTCTCTGCTTTATTGGTTTTACCTTGCAATGATATATATAAATTCCCAGCATCCATGTATCAAAAGATAAAATAATAGTTGCCTGTAAGTATGAAATTTCAATGTTGGGCAATAGTATAGATAAGCTAAAATCTGGTATGGAAAAAAGAGTCACTGAAGTCTTTTGAATTAATTAAAATTACATTCTTCCTAGTAGTCTTTAGAATAGATCAGAAATGAGGAAAGAAGGGATATCAGTTAGGTCATGCTAATACTTTACAAGAATGCTCATACTAATTTTAAGAGGTTAAGAAAACAAGGAAAAAAATAAAAACCATGAACATTTGGAAGAGATATTGTGGGTATAGAGTCTACTGGACTTAGAAAATTATTACATAGATTAATGAGCTAGAAGGAAAAATCATAAATGACCCAGGGGTCTTCATCTTGAGCAGAGACACCAACAGAGACAATATTAAAAACATTAGCACACTTTGGGGTCAATGGTAAAGAGACAGAATTAACATAATTGTAGATATAATGAATTTGAAATACACAGTAGGCTGTTCTTTAATTCAGGCAGAGAAAAAAGTTATAGGCCATGCATAGATCTTAAGAGGAGCACTGGAAAATAAAATAGGAGAGTTAATATAATAAATAAGAATTTGCAAAAATAAACATTTTATAGAATTATCAAGGTTATAGGCAGAGGACAACCGACATAGCAATTTGGCAGAAAAAAATATTAAAAATCCAGAGAATTTTTTCCAAACAGGATTTTCTCAGAGGAGTGAGGGAATTAGGGAAGGGAGGTAGGAAGGAAAAGGAAAGATGAAATAAAAAATATTATGCATAAGAAGGGACCCACATAGAAAAGGGAAAAATTATCTTGGAACCTTTGACTACTTCGTTGATGAAAAATTGTGTTTGGGGAATGGGGGACCAGGGCCAGGAAAAGATCAGGAGCTTGAAAAAGTAGGTAAGATTGTGAATTGCTACTAGAGAAGTGATTGACAAGCATATTGACAATTTGGGACAGGCCCTGTGAAGCTCCAAATAAGTTATTTAGCACACATGAATGGTGGTGTCAATCAGCTGAGATTGACTGTTTGGAAGCACAAAGACGTTTGATTGGTAGGGTTTCCAGAACAGAGGGTCCACAAAGAGTGAATTACATGTCAGTCAGGGTAGTGAGGTTATTGGGGAAAGGCAAGCTTAGGTATCTGGAGAAGTGGAGAAGAATAAGAGGACTAAAAGAGATCAGTGAACATACTGAATGAACATCCAGACCACTGGATGTACTGAATGTAAATCCAGACCACTGGAAGTACTGAAATCACAACTCTTCCTCAGCAAACACGTGGCCGTGGAAATGTCTGTTCTAACACCTTCCCAGAGAAGCGCTTTACCTCAGAGGAAGGGAGATATCATTTTAATTCAGAGGGAAGCAGGAGGAACTGATATCATTCTTATGAATAATTCAGAATTACTTGAAGGTAATATATATCAAATGATGGTTACCTATCAAACAACACAGCAGTGTAAACGTTTGCCTAAAAGTAACAAAAGATAGAGAATTTAAAAATTAGAGGCAGGAGTGAGCCATTGGAAAAGACCAATTTTTATTTATCATAACTCTTAAGATATGAAGAGTTAATTTATCTTATGAAGAGTTAATTTATCATTACCTATTAATTAACCATGGCTTATAATATCTCATTCATAAATTTTAAAGCAACTAAAATAGTTTACATTGTTATTTATTTCTTATTAATACTAGAATATTCTATTTTATTACACATTTAAGTTTACCTTTCTCAATTAATGCTCACATCATTATTTTGATCTTGATTCTATTTCCTACTTTAAAAACTCCACTGTATCAATATACACACAGGGAAAACATGAAAATAGAAAGGAATAAAAAATTCTTAAGTATTTAACTAAGAGTACTTTCTATATTTCCCCCAAATATTTGTATAGCTAGTTTGCATTTTAAAAATGTGGTTTTAATCATGCTATATGACATTTAGAAGGCTAAATATATTTCTATTTGCCTATTTTCATCTGTATATTATTTATAATTATACAAATTTTCAAAATTGTATTTTTTATTATTACATAATAATAAATCTAGTGAATATATTGGCTTCTTTTTTCACTTTCATTGCTAATTTGGGGACTGTCAATTCTTTTTTAAAATTTATTTATTTTTATATGAAAGATAATTGCTTTAAAATACTGTGTTGGTTTCTGCCATATATCAACATGAATCAGCCGTAAGTATATGTGCTGCTGCTGCTGCTGCTGCTGCTGCTGCTGCTATGTCGCTTCAGTCGTGTCTGACTCTGTGCGACCCCATGGACTGCAGCCGACCAGGCTCCCTTGTCCCTGGGATTCTCCAGGCAAGAACACTGGATTCTCCAGGCAAGAACACTGGAGTGGGTTGCCATTTCCTTCTCCAATGCATGAAAGTGAAAAGTGAAAGTGAAGTCGCTCAGTTGTGTCTGACTCTTAGCGACCCCATGGACTGCAGCCCACCAGGCTCCTCTGTCCATGGGATTTCCCAGGCAAGAGTACTGGAGTGGGGTGCCATTACCTTCTCTGATAGGTATACATATGGGTACTTATCTTATAGAAGCTGAAGAGTTACCAGAAGAGATACTTAGCAGCATGCTACTCCAGTTGCTTCAGGCCCTGACTTTACTTAGTATCCCAGGATAACACACTTTTATTCTGTCATCATCCCAAACTGCTTGCTGACAACAATGCAAATATGTGGAGTGGAAAAATATAAATATGCAAATGCGTGATTTATGTGATTCCTGCCATCATTATTAATATAGGCGGATTGTTTTTATTGCATTTCTGGTTGCTTATGACTATCGATTCATCAGTTCAGTTCAGTTCAGTTCAGTCCCTCAGTCGTGTCCGACTCTTTGTGACCCCATGAATCGCAGCATGCCAGGCCTCCCTGTCCATAACCAACCCCTGGAGTTCACTCAGATTCATCGAGTCAGTGATGCCATCCAGCCATCTCATCCTCGGTCGTCCCCTTCTCTTCCTGCCCCCAATCCCTCCCAGCATCAGAGTCTTTTCTAATGAGTCAACTCTTCGCATGAGGTGGCCAAAGTACTGAAGTTTCAGCTTTAGCATCATTCCTTTCAAAGAAATCCCAGGGCTGATCTCCTTCAGAATGGACTGGTTGGATCTCCTTGCAGTCCAAGGGACTCTCAAGAGTCTTCTCCAACACCACAGTTCAAACGCATCAATTCTTCGGCACTCAGCCTTCTTCACAGTCCAATTCTCACATCCATACATGACTACTGGAAAAACCATAGCCTTGACTAGACGGACCTTAGTCAGCAAAGTAATGTCTCTGCTTTTCAACATGCTATCTAGGTTGGTCATAACTTTTCTTCCAAGGAGTAAGCCTCTTTTAATTTCATGGCTGCAGTCACCATCTGCAGTGATTTTGGAGCCCCCCAAAATAAAGTCTGACACTGTTTCCACTGTGTCCCCATCTATTTGCCATGAAGTGATGGGACCAGATGCCATGATTTTAGTTTTCTGAATGTTGAGCCAACTTTTCACTCTCCTCTTTCACTTTCATCAAGAGGCTTTTTAGTTCCTCTTCACTTTCTGCCATAAGGGTGGTGTCATCTGCATATATGAGGTTATTGATATTTCTCCTGGCAATCTTAATTCCAGTTTGTGTTTCTTCCAGTACAGCATTTCTTTTGATGTACTCTGCATATAAGTTAAATAAGCAGGGTGACAATATACAGCCTTGACGGACTCCTTTTCCTATTTGGAACCAGTCTGTTGTTCCATGTCCAGTTCTAACTATTGCTTCCTGACCTGCATACAGATTTCTCAAGAGGCAGGTCAGGTGGTCTGGTATTCCCATCTCTCTCAGAATTTTCCACTCTTTATTGTGATCCACACAGTCAAAGGCTTTGGCATAGTCAATAAAGCAGAAATAGATGTTTTTCTGGAACTCTCTTGCTTTTTTGATGATCCAGCGGATGCTGGCAATTTGATCTCTGGTTCCTCTGCCTTTTCTAAAACCAGCTTGAACATCAGGAAGTTCACGGTTCACGTATTGCTGAAGCCTGGCTTGGAGAATTTTGAGCATTACTTTACTAGCATGTGAGATGAGTGCAAATGTGCAGTAGTTTGAGCATTCTGTGGCATTGCCTTATCATCTTTTAGTTCAGAGTTTCAGTTGTTTTCTTTTTTGTTGTTGTTGTAAAGAAAGCTATTACTTTTTTTTTTTTTTCGGTGTGTGATTTACCATTGTAAATAATTTCTTTTTTTTTTTAATTTTTATTTTTACTTTATTTTACTTTACAATACTGTATTGGTTTTGCCATACATTGACATGAATCCACCACGGATGTACATGCAATCCCAAACATGAACACCCCTCCCACTTCCCTCCCCACAACATCCCTCTGGGTCATCCCCGTGCACCAGCACCAAGCATGCTGTATCCTGCATCGGACATAGACTGGTGATTCGATTCTTACATGATAGTATACATGTTTCAATGCAATTCTCCCAAATCATCCCACCCTCTCCCTCTCCCTCTGAGTCCAAAAGTCCGCTATACACATCTGTGTGTTTTTGGCTGTCTTGCATACAGGGTCATCATTGCCATCTTTCTAAATTCCATATATATATGTTAGTATACTGTATTGGTGTTTTTCTTTCTGGCTTACTTCACTCTGTATAATCGGCTCCAGTTTCATCCATCTCAACAGAACTGATTCAAATGTATTCTTTTTAATGGCTGAGTAATACTCCATTGTGTATATGTACCACAGCTTTCTTATCCATTCATCTGCTGATGGACATCTAGGTTGTTTCCATGTCCTGGCTATTATAAACAGTGCTGCAATGAACATTGGGGTACATGTGTCTCTTTCAATTCTGGTTTCCTCGGTGTGTATGCCCAGCAGTGGGATTGCTGGGTCATAAGGCAGTTCTATTTGCAATTTTTTAAGGAATCTCCACACTGTTTTCCATAGTGGCTGTACTAGTTTGCATTCCCACCAACAGTGTAGGAGGGTTCCCTTTTCTCCACACCCTCTCCAGCATTTATTGCTTGCAGATTTTTGGATCGCAGACATTCTGACTGGTGTGAAGTGGTACCTCATTAATGACTACTTTGACCTAGAGTCTAAGAAGTAGAATTCATTGGCTAGAAGGATTTAAAATTTTAAAGTGATATATAAACTATTCAGCATGAGACAAACCTGAATTTTGTACTGTTGGGGGACAAACAAGTTAGCTTTTCTCAAATGACTCTTCTATTTTCTAGGCAAAGAAATTGAACAAACAAAACAGATATTCATTTAAAAAAACAATTAGTATAATTGCTTTACAGTGTTGTAATTAGTTTCTACTCTACAGCAAAGTAAATCAGCTATGTGTTTACATCTATCTCCTCTTTATTGGATTTCCTTTCCATTTAGGTCACCACAGAGCACTGAGTAGAGTTCTCTGTGCTGTACATTGGGTTTTCATTAGTTGTCTATTTTACACATAGTATCAACAGTGTATGTATATCAATCCCAGCTTCCCAATTCGTCCCTTCAGCCTCTTTCCTGCTTGCTATCAATATATTTGTTCTATATGTCTGTGTCTCTCTGCTTTGTAAATAAGATCCTCTATACAAATTTTTTCAGATTCCACATATATGTGTACTATGTGGTATTTGCTTTTCTCTTTCTGACTTACCTCACTCAGTATGACAGTCTCTAGGTCTATTCATGCTCCACAAATGACCCAATTTTTGTTCCTTTTTGTGGCAAAGGAGTGTTCCATTTTATATATGTACCACATATTCTTTATCCATTTCTCTGTTGATGGAAATTTATGTCCTGGCTATGTCCTGGCTGTTGTAAATAGTGCTGCAATGAACATTGGAGTGCATGAGTCTTCTTGAACTATAACTTTCTCTGGGTATAAACCTAGCAGTGGGATTGCTGGGTCATGTGGTCATTTTCTAAGGAATCTCCGTACTCTTATCTGTAGTGACTGTATCATTTAAATTCCCACCAAGAGTGCAAGAGGGTTCCCTCTTCTCTACATTTCCTCCAACATGTCTTGTTTGTAGATTTTTGTGATGATGGCCTTTCTGAATGGCATGAGGTGATGTCTCATTTTAGTTTTTATTTGCATTTCTCTAATAATTAATGATGTTGAGCATATTTTCATGTGTTTGTTGGTCATCTGTATAACTTCTTTGGAGAAACATCCTCTTAGGCCTTCTCTCCATTTTCTGGTGAGATCTTTTTTTTTTTTTTTTTTTTTCGTTTTTTGATACTGAGCAAGAGTACTGGAGTGGGTTGCCATTTCCTTCTCCAGGGGATCTTCCCAACCCAGGGATCAAACCCAGGTCTCCCACACTGCAGGCAGATGCTTTACCATCCGAGCCACCAGGGAAGACCTGATATTAAACTACATGAGCTATTTGTATATTTCTGAGAGTAAACCTTTTTAAGTTGCTTCATTATAAGTATTTTCTCCCATTCTTATACTCAGGAAATGTATTTTATTCAGATTTGTCTCTAATAAAATACATCAAGTAGAACTGGTAGTAAGAAGAGCTAACAGCATTATCATTAACAATTCAACAAACAAGGAGGGTAAATAATAACTTCTTTGCTTGCATGTCACAAGTTAAGCATGCTTCCCAAGCAGAGTCCATATGGCCATGAATTCTTCAGCAGGTTTCATTGATGTCAGTCAATAAGCATTTCCTGAAGACATCTTTGGGATGTGATGCATTGCAAGAAACCTATGCATTTTCTCCTCATCAGTTCATTTCAGTTCAGCCACTAGGTCATGTCTGACTCTTTGCGACCCCATGGACTGCAGCATGCCAGGCCTCCCTGTTCATTGCCAACTCCCGGAGTTTACTCAAACTCTTGTCCATTGAGTCAGTGATGCCATCCAACCATCTCAACATCTGTCATCCCCTTTTCCTCCCACCTTTAATCTATCCTAGCATCAGGGTCTTTTCAAATGAGTCAGTTTTTTGCATCAGGTGGCCAAAATATTGGAGTTTCAGCTTCAGCATCAGTCCTTCCAAGGAATATTCAGGACTGATTTCCTTTAGGATGGACTGCTTGGATCTCCTTGCAGTCCAACACCACAGTTCAAAATCATCAATTTCTCAGCACTTAGCCTTCTTTATGGTCCAACTCTCACATCCATACATGACTACTGGGAAAACCAGAGCCTTGCCTAGATGGACTTTTGTTGGCAAAGTAATGTCTCTGCTTTCTAATATGCTGACTGCTGCTGCTGCTGCTGCGTCACTTCAGTCGTGCCCAACTCTGTGTGACCCCATGGACGGCAGCCCACCAGGCTCCCCTGTCCCTGGGATTCTCCAGGCAAGAATATTGGAGTGGGTTGCCATTTCTTTCTCCAATACATGAAAGTGAAAATGAAAGTGAAGTCACTCAGTCATGTCAGACTCTTTGTGACCCCATGGACTGTAGCCTAACAGGCTCCTCCATCCATGGGATTTTCTAGGCAAGAGTACTGGACTGGGTTGCCATTTCCTTCTCCAAATATGCTGTCTAGGTGGGTCATAATTTTTCTTCCAAGGAGTAAGTCTCCTTTAATTTCATGGCTGTAGTCATCATCTGCAGTGATTTTGAAGCCCCCCAAAATAAAGTCTCTCACTATTTCCACTGTTTCCCCATCTATTTACATGAAGTGATGGCACCAGATGCTATGATCTTAGTTTTCTGAATATTGAGCTTTAAGCCAACTTTTTCACTCTCTTCTTTTACTTTCATCAAGAGACTCTTTAGTTCTTCACTTTCTGCTATAAGAGTGGTGTCATCTGCATATCTGAGGTTATTGGTATTTCTCCCGGCAATTTTAATTCTAGCTTGTGCTTCCTCCTGCCCAGAGTTTCTCATGATATACTCTGCATATAAGTTAAAAAAGCAGGGTGACAATATACAGCCTTGACGTACTCCTTTCCCTATTTGGAATCAGTCTGTTGTTCCATGTCCAGTTCTAACAGTTGCTTCTTGACCTGCATACAGATTTCTCAAGAGGCAGGTTAGATGGTCTGGTATTCCCATCTCTTTCAGAATTTTCCACAGTTTATTGTGATCCACACAGTCTCAGAGGCTTTGGCATAGTCAATAAATCAGAAATAGATGATTTTCTGGAACTATCTTGCTTTTTCAATGATCCACAAATAATTTAGTAAGAAATGCAAAATCATAACAATTGGGTTGGCCAGAAAGTACATTTGAGTTTTTCCATAACATCTTATGAACTCTATTTTAAAACCCAAATGAACTTTTTGGCCATCCCAGAAGCTTTGCATTCATTTTCCACTCTATAAGGTAGAAAAAGGAGGGGAAAAGGATCAGTGGATGAGACTATATTACTTTAAAAATTAGCTCAATTATAATAGACAGCTTTGCAACAGAGCTGCTTTATGGCTTTGGTGAGCCCTTAGCACTTGCCTTTGCAGTCCGTCTTCTTCATTAAAAAATATTAAAAAGTATACATGTTTGTGTTGGTATAAAGACAAATTCTAAATATATATATTAAAATATTTTCTTCTACTTAAAAGTTAAAATTATCTTCTGAATTCAAAAGCAATTAAAACAGTGTGTGGGCTGTTAAACTTAGTGTGGGCCCTTGGGTCTGTGCCTAGTAATTCAATTTTCTCTGGTTTACAATGTGCTAGAAACCAATTCAGCTTCTTGCCTCTGTATGTGAAACCATTTAATCCTTCTGGATGTTAAGGCTGTGAGGTCTACAGAAGCTGTTAATCTTGATTGTGTGTGCCTGATCTACCAGGGTGATTCTGGGTTTTTTGTTATTGTATTTTTTGTTCTTTAATTTTTTTTTTTTTTTTTTTTTCCAAAAGTGAAGTGATGTAGACAGCAAAAAATAGGGTGTGGAAGTCATCTGGAGATACAGAGTAGACATAGTTTAAAGATGTGTATATAAAATTAAACTTGGTAATTATTATTCTTTTCTGCCTTCTTTGGAAGTCACATTTCTTGACTGTGTTGTCAAAGGGTGTCAAACATAGATATGGGAATCATTTTGCAAGCCCACAAAATATGCTTCATTGACCACCTGAATCTGTTAAACCTGGGAATTACAATGTAATTATACCTGGTATTTACCATTTACACCAGTTATTTATAATATAAATTCCTACCATCAAACCAGAATTTCTCAGAGGGGAGGCAAGAAGATTCACCTTTAACATTAGCTCCAGGTGATTTTTATGGACTTAATATGTGAGACCCAGATGTCTAATTGTAAAATCTCATTAAAGTCTGAGATTTTACGATTTTAGAATATGTGAAAAAACAAAAAAAAGCCTACACAGAGGTAATATGTTAAGGGTGCAGTGATCCAGACTATATTTTTTGACACTTTTTTACCAACTGAGCACAGAGGGGAAGTGACTCCTTTTGTCCCTCTTCTATTTTTGCCATTGGTTAGGAGAATTTCTCCTCAGTCACATATGTAGCCTAATCGGCTGCTGTCAGAGAAGTTTCCTGAGCATGTTAAAGTGTGCACGGGGATGCTTTTTAGTAGATGCCTGTGGAGTTGATGGCTCACATGCTGCCTTGATCTAGGGCCTGTGGGATTCATTCTGTGTTTTTGATGGTGCACTAAATGGCACCTGACTCCTTGTACGAGTTCAGGAGTTATTCCTGCTGTTTAATTCATCCTCAGGGAGTGACTTTGGAATAGGAAAGACTAGAGTTAATGCTTCTGGTATAGTTACTTTACTTGTGCAAATAGATGTATTTTTTTTTTCATAAATACTATTTACCACATGAGAACAGATATTGAGAAGACCTGACTGATAGATTTTTATTCTTTACAAAGCAAGTCGATTTTTTTTTTCTGTCTCTGGAGATAGACTTGTTCTATATTTATTAGTATAATACATGCCTATAGAAAATTTGGAAACATATAGACAGATAAAAATGATATTAGAAACCTCAAGAATCCTACCACTTAGATCTACTCATTGTTGACACTTCAATACTCTTTTTTCTGAAGGTTTTTGATGCTTTTTTTAGTTGACACACTGTACTTACTATTCTGATCCTTTTAAAGTAACATTATTTGAAAGTATTTTTATCAGTTACATAATACCCTCTCCTATGGATTCATAGTATAATTGCACATTACTGTTACAGAGAATTCAGGCTCTTCCTAACTCTGCTTCATTGTGGATACATATTTAACTGTATTTCTCATTATTTGTGAAGAAAATAAAGTCACTGAAATATGCTTGCTGAAAATAACAGTATTTTTCCAACTACTGATACATTTTGGAAAATCATTTTTCATAAATAGTCTTTGCTTTTTATTGCAGAACTAGCAAACATGAATCTTGAGAGAAAACACTTATAATGCCTCTCAATATTCTGAGATATCTGATGCAATGACTGAAAAAAATTATATGGTAGCAGAATTTATGGCAACTACTAACTTGATATATTGAAAAGCAAGAGAAATTGTGATATCAAAAATACTCACTATATTTTTAACATCATGCTATGACTTTGGAAAGTCCTATAATATGAAGAATCATTAGACGACTATTAAGGAGATGCTGGTAAATATAAATACCGGATGTAGGAGAACTTTACAGAAATAGGAAAGACTTAAACATATAAAGAGGTTACAGTTAAGAAATAGATCTGAAAAGCAAGGGGCTCTGTAAATCTCAAGCCAATAGAAAGATATTTGAATTTTTCAGATAATTCTAAGTTAGATACACATATTACTAAGGTAGATTCCTGGTTTCTTGGTACAGAGAAATAAAGAATCTAGGATAACTATGATTTACATATAGTATAATCATGAAAAGATTCAAAGATAATGCTGACAAAAAAATGAAGAGTCTACCCCCAAACTCACCCACAAAAGGCAAAAAGAGTTGTTTTATTCATGCATTCTAAAACAGATGAAAGAAAGAGAAACTTTAAGACGGGAAAGGGTCCCTAAAAAATGGTCAATAGCTGGAAGTTAGCCATGACTAAGGCTAAGGTTTGGTTTCTGAAAGCCTGGATAAAGGGAATGCTGCTGCTGCTGCTAAGATGCTTCAGTCGTGTGTCCGACTCTGTGTGACTCCATAGACGGCAGCCCACCAGGCTCCCCCGTCCCTGGGATTCTCCAGGCAAGAACACTGGAGTGGGTTGCCATTTCCTTCTCCAATGCATGAAAGTGAAAAGTGAAAGTGAAGTTGCTCAGTTGTGTCCGACTCTTAGCGACCCCATGGACTGCAGCCCACCAGGCTCCTCTGTCCATGGGATTTTCCAGGCAAGAGTACTGGAGTGGGGTGCCATTGTCTTCTCCAGATAAAGGGAATAGATGTACTTTAATATTGCCAGGAAAGAGGTAATTTTGCAGCCCTGCTTTGTATTAAGTGCCAGTCTTTATTTTAGCAGGAGAATGGCTCATTAACCGTACCACCATGGTCCTAGGTAAACCCTTTAGCTTAGTAAACTGGACGATTTCAGCACAGGCACCTGGGATCCTTCCTAGTTGAGACCAGCTCACAAAGGGACATCTGGATCATCACCAACTAGGCTGGACTGTCCAGAATGCTTTCTTACTCAGAACCACATACCTCAGCACATCGTGTGCTAGACCCAGTCCTTAGCTTAATCACCATCGACGTTGCCTTTTCACAAGAAAACACAAGACAATCATTTTATTTCTAAGAAATAGAATATGAACTTCTCAGATCTCAGTGCTCTGGTGGGAGGGGTGAGAGGTCTAGAATTCCTTAAATCCCAAATGGAAGGAGCTTAGTCAGCATTGTGAAAGTGAAATTGAAAGTTTACATTTATTTTAAGATTCGATTAGGTAGACATTTGATTTCATAATTGTGCTCTCAATCAGGTTCAGAATCCAATTCATGTCTTTTTTTTTTTGTAGGGGGGATATTAATGTGCAATAAATCATGTGGTTATAAAACAGTCTCAAGATAGATATTCAAGGTAGACAGTCAATCAGGTTTTTTAAACAGTTCATCATCAGTTCCTAGAAGCAATATTCTACACTCACTGACAAAGTGGAGTCTTGAACAAAGGAGCATGGGAAGCAACTGCATAGAAATGATACTTGCTGCAAATGGCTCTATCCTAGGCAGGGATGGGCTTGGAGATGAATAGGGACATAAGGGCATCAAAGCTACGGAAGCATTCAAAGACTGCAAAATAAACAAAATAAGTGCTGTAAGGAGAAACCGAAGCAGAATGTTAAGTGATTCAGCAGAGTTTTATGATGCCTGAAAATTCCTAGGGCAGACTCTGGAATCTGATGGAGAATGAAGATGGGGTATTTTTTCTGTAATGTGAAAGGTTACAGCAACAGATTCCGCAAGAGTAGTTGCTGTTGGAATCCTGAGAAACCTCTGGCATGCTGCTTCTGATTTTTTAAAAAATTCATTACATGATATCAAACATACATCCTTGAATTCAAATAAGAGTTTACCAAGTACACACCAAACCCAGGCATAGGACACAGGCTTTGCTCAGATGCATCACATAGGGTGAACTAACAAACTAGAAACAAGTACTTCAAATTACAGAGAGAACCAATTGAGTTGCAATGTTACTTTCCTGACCATAAAATGTACTAACCCACAGAATCATCACTTAAAGGAAGTGAGTAAGACACATCTACCATGCTTCCCAGGCACATCTACCATGCTTCCCAGGTGGCTCAGATGGTAAAGAAAATGCCTGCAATGCAGGAGACCCTGGTTCAATTCCTGCATCAGGAAGATCCCCTGGATTGGGAAATGGCAACCCACTCCAATATTCTTGCCTGGGAAATCCCATGCACAGAGGAGCCTGGTGTGCACAGTCCATGGGGCTGCAGAATCAGACACACCAGAGCACACAAGCACAAGGAGCATTACTACAATCACTTAAAATTTGTTAAACAAAACATGGAAGGACACTTGGGAGGAAATAAGCAGTAATATGAAAGTTTTCCATCTTCTGTTTCAACTCTGTGTGTGTGTGTTAGTCATTCAGTTGTGTCCGACTCTATGTGACCCCATGGGCTGTAGTCTGCCAGGCTTCTCTGTCTATGGCATTCTCCAGGCAAGAACACTGGAGTGGGTTGCCATTCCCTTCTCCAGGGAACCTTCCCAATCCTGGGATTGAACCAAGGTCTTGTGCATTGCAGGCAGGCTCTTTACCATCTGAGCCACCAGGGAAGCTTCTCTATGTTATCTTAATTTCATAGTCCATCCTGCTCTCTTTATATGCTTTTTCCACCTCCAATTGAAATATAGATATATGGAAGTACTTTTTTAACATTTGTATATTATTACATTTTACCTAGATTTGAGATAGGACATATGATGTAATAGACTAGAAACCAATATATTTTATTTTTCCTCTTTTATTTTCAGAAGTATGCACACACTCATCACACTAATACATCTGATTTTTGTAATAGTCTATTCCTTAAAAATCAGTCATCATCAATAGACTCATTAGCAAAAAGATATTGCTAGGGGAATTTTTCTTACACACTGGAAGGAGTAAATCATCCTCTGCCCATACACGTATTTGCTATTCTGATAGTTTTAAACTGGCTTTTATATAGTTGCCACAGGCTAGAGTCTCATACTGAATAGTTCAGGGTTCCAGTTCCTGTAGAGTTGTACATTAGGATAATCAGACTAGTGTAGTTTGAGAAATTACATGGGGCTTGAGATATTTTAAGAATTTTGGCATATAAGATCACTTGGCAATGGTCCACATCAACCAACATGTAAGAGATTTGAAAAAACAAATGAGTAACAGTTTGTAATCCTTTAAATGAGATATTCCTGGTAGGCAATCCTCAAATGAATGGAATTTTTTTCCAGTAATTCAGTGAAGACTAAACTATTTTTAAGGTCCCAGAGATGAAAAAAATATATATGTTAGAGAAATAAAAGATTGAAAACCTCTTCTATTTTTAATTTTTAGTCTTCAAAAAAGTTTATTAAAACCTGTATCTAAGTAACTGTCAAGAATATTCCTATTAATGCTTTACATATTATTTTATACAAAGCGCCATGAAAATTTCTTAACCTTATGAGCTATTATCTCTATTCTATAGATGAGGAAGCTGAGCCTTAGTAATTCTGTGTGTGTTAGTCCCTCAGTGGTGTCAGACTTTTTGTGACCTCATGGGGGATTGTTGCCCACCAGGCTCTTCTGTCTATGGAATTCTCTGGACAAGAATACTGGAGTGGTTAGCCATGCCCTTCTCCAGGTGTTCTTCCCAACCCAAGAATTGAACTCTCCTGCATTGCAGGTAGATTCTTTACAGCATGAGCTACCAGGGATGCTCCTGACATTAGTATTAGTAATAGAGAAAGTGAAATTCACTCAGTCATGTCCGACTCTTTGCGACCCAATGGACTATATAGTCCATGGAATTCTCAAGGCCAGAATACTCGAGTGGGTAGCCTTTCCCTTCTCCAGGGTATCTTCCCAACCCAGGAATCCAACTGGGATCTCCTGTGTTACAGGTGGATTCTTTACCAGTTGAGCTACCAGATAAGCCCAATATACTTGATTATTAAATGGGAGAGCTAGCATGAGACTCCACACTTGCAGTGTCTTGTCCTTTTGAATACTGTAAATGTCACTTTGATCTGATTATATGCACTTTTATTAGTTCACATTGTAGGGGAGCAAAACTAGGCTCTCTAAAAATGTCTCTTTAGTATGCAGATTATTTTGAGTGGAAGATAATCAACACAAAAAAGGCTCTGGAAAAACCTTTGATCTGCCCTCACCCCACCAATTGCTTAATGAATTTAAAAAGGAGGGCCTGTTGGAGCAAGGAAGTTCTCACCAGAGATATCTGCAGTGAATATGAGCTTCTGTCGTGGGGGAAAGTCTTAGACAGAGTCCACTCTGTGTTCAGTTGTCTCTTCAAGGACCCAGCAAACATTTGTTTATCAAATATTTGTTTTTTCATCACCATGTCAATTGCTTTCCTCCCCTCTGAAGTCCCAAATTCCTTTTCCCAACATCCTCTTTTGCTTTCCACTGAAGATGGTATTTAAGGTAAAGACTGGCCATTTTCATGAGTTAATTCTCCTGGGTGTCTTCCATGTATACATGTAATTAAGTTTGATTTTCGCCTGTAAATTGGTCTCATGCCAATTTAATTCTCATGCCAGCCAGAAGAACCTAAAAGGGTAGAAGAAATTTTCTTCCTCCCCAACAATGTGTGTGGAAATTTGGAGGACTCTCCAGTACATTTTGAACTTGTACCTATTTTTTAAATACATACAATTTGGGCCCATTCCTACTGTTCTATTCCAAACATCTACTTTACTCTCATACATATCTTAATTTTAGAAATGGTGAAACAGCTTGAGGTGTCCTCTCTTGGAAATATTTACCTCACTACCATCTCAGCAAATTATTTGTAATTTAACCCTGCTTTCAAATGCTCATGTTTCAAATAGTCCTATTATTATTAGAAGGAGAATTTATTTAGTCAAAGGGGAGCCCATATACAAATGAGATGTGTTCTGAAATATTTTTACAGAGATTTATTTTTACAGTATGGTAACAAGAATCTCACCATTTTCTGAATCCAAAATAAGACTTAAGCCTTGAAAATCTTGACATACAATTAAATACAATACCTGAGATTCAGAAAGCTGTTGGAAATCCAAGATATCAGGCATAGAATAAACATAGTCATTCCATCAGTGTGGTCTTTGCTGACCTAGAATATGCTGCTTTTTGTTGGGAGGGAGGAATAAATATTCAGCTTTCTCTTTTTCTTTATAGCATATCCTCATATGTTCATTTAAAAAACATCAGGTATATTAATTTGTATATGAGCAAGAATTGTATGTAGAATATGTTATGTTCAGCACAGCAAATGTACCTGGTACATAATAGATATTCATTTATAATTATTCAATATGTGAATGATCATACAAATAAAATAATGAATTAATGGTTAACTATCTTAAGATACAGATTCTATCTCCTTTGCCTATTTGAACAAGTGACTTCTAGAACACCATCTAAAAATATGTCCCAAATAACAGTGCCCTTTCAAGGATCAAATGACATGGAGAATGCAGAAATCTTTGTAAAACTCCTCTCTGGGATTATTTCAAATCCACAATTTTAGGTTAAATGCCAACATTGTTAGTGATTTTCAGAATATCTTCTTTGAAGGGAATATATGAATATAAATTTTATAATTTAAAAATTTCTATATTGTAGTATGTGTTTATTTGCACTTTTTCCCTTTAAACATTAAAAATAGCTTTTCCTTGGAACTATTTACTCCATATTTCCATAGTATAAAATATGTTACTTTTAAAAATTCAAATTGATCCCTTAGTTAAATTGTAAATCCATTTGTTTAATCTATTGCCTCTTTCCTCACAGATTTCAACCAGGTAATAGCAATGATTATTTCTATGATTTGGATAAGGAACACAAAGTTTAAATGTAGTATCTATTGTCCTAGATCAGGAATATCTGTTAATACCATGACCTATTTTAATTTTTATAATTATTGTACATATATATTTATTGTATGACCTATATAATAAGAGGCATTTTATTTTAGGAAATAAATATTTTAGGAAGAAATATGCTACAAGGATGTTAGAAAATACAGGATATTTCACATAGTGCTATCAGTAGATTCCAGCTAAACTATTTTCTAGTTTAAAATACTAGAAAAAAATAGATTTCACTTTCCTTCTCAAACATAGAGAATCATATGCGGTATGCAATATATGCAAAAATGGATATTGAAGCAAATACCTGTTTTATAGAAAATGCATTGCAAGCTTTTTTCAAAGGCTATTTTCTTCTGTAATACTGCCAAGGCCAATGTGATCTAAGTTTGGCTGAAGTATCCCAGTCATCACATTAGGAAAAATGCACAGTTGGATACTTTTTTTCAAATTTCAAGAGCTTACCAGAAGTTATATGCTGCACTTCTGCCATTACATATAAGACAGCTCAAGTTTGCAATAGGAAAAAAAGTTTCATTTATTTTTTAATGTAGAAAATTTGTTTTATGGTGCCAATAGGGACAAGAAACAAAATTACACTAAATCTTACAATTTTGACAAATTAGTAAGGTTAAAAAAATTATTGGCCTATTATTTATTTATAATGCTGTGTTAGTTTCAAGTGTATAGCAAAGTTATTCAGTTATACTATACATATAATCATTCTTTTTTAGGTTCTCTCCTCATATAGGTTATAACAAAATATTGAGTATAGTTCTCTGTGTTATACAATAGAGCCTTGTTGATTATATATTTTATATATAGTAATGTGTGTACATTCATCCCAAGTTCCTGACTTATCCCTTCCCTCTCCATGTTTCCCCTTTGGTTTGATTTCAATATCTCTAAGTCTGTTCCTGTTCTGTGAATAAGTTAATTTGTATCATTTTTGAAAATTAGATTCCACATCTGAGTGCTACTATATGCTATTTTTAAGTCTGAAAAAATCTTGTCTATTCTTATTATAAATAGCTTACTTTGAAGATAATAAATTAATAATGCTCAAGAAATGATGTATCCTAATAAATAGATGACACTTTATTTGACAAAGGTATTTTGAACTTCTCTACCACTTCCTCCAAGAGTTCATGGTGGAATTTATTGAAAATTAAATGGCATAAAATTAATTCATTTTTGACTCCTATGTAAGATAAGAGGTCAAATAGGATAAATCTTCAAAATGAGTATTTGCAGATGATTTTTCTTTAAACATTATAACTTATTTTTATTAAATTTTGTTCCTGTAATATACAAAAAGAAAAATGAATATTGGTGGAACTTTCTAAGCAAGAATATTGGAATGGCTCGTTATTTCCTCTCCAATAATCTTCCCAACCCAGGAATTGAACCGGCAGCTCCTGCTGCATCTCCTGCAGGCAGATTCTTTACTGCTGAGTCACCAGGGAAGTCTACATTGAAGTTCATAAAATGCAAATAATTCTATCACTCAGTTATATACCCATTTTTAACCCACTTGTCTCCTTCTTAAAAATTTTGGAGACTGGTATTATAGATAATTATTCCCAGTATATATATATGGAAATCTTCCAAAAACATACTTTAAACAGCAATCTGTCACTAAGTACTGTTCCTCTTTTCCTCTGTCTCTTCCTTTTCCTCCTTTTTTATTGCTTGTGGGATTGAGCTGACCCTACAGTCAGGTCAGGGGCACATTCTCAGAAATTTGAAAAATTTTTTGAGCTATGTTATTTGTGAAGCTTTATTCTAGGAACTCACTAATATAATAGTGAAGAGAATCTTCACTCTCTGTCTTCAAGAAATTAACTTTCAAGCAAATAAAAAAATTAAAAACATAATAATAAATGTAGTTTAACACAACATGATTTCATAGTGTTATATGAAGATATTAAAATGTAATAAGATGGTGGAATGTAATACGGGTGAGGTGGAAGTATATTCAAGAATGGTGCTATTTCACTGGAAGGCTCAGAGATGTTTCTTGGTGAAAGTGACCTTTAGGCAGAGATCTGAAAGGTGAAGAAAAGGAGATGCCATGGCTGACTGTGTGTGAAGAGGATTTTAAGCAAGATTCTAAGAAAGGAAAGTGGAAAACCAAAAAGCCCAATGTGGCTCATCTGGAAGGGATGTGTGCAAAGAGATGAGGTGGGAAAAAGGCAGGAGCATAGGCTGTTGTGAGCAGTTCTACAAGATGAGTTAAAAGTAAGAGAGATTTTCTTATATAAAATGACATTGGCACACACTAAATTCTTCATGAGTACATGAAAAAATGTCCCAAAAACCATATGGAGATGGGCAACTGACATCTGCAGATTCATTTTTATCATTAATCACATGAGAAAAAAGAGGAAGATGTGACCTCTTCCTTCTGGTGAATATTTAATTCAGTTATTCATGATCAAGTTTACTGCTCCTAATTTAACACATAAAAGCTATTTGACCCATGTCTAAGTGTGAAC